>NW_028246740.1:0-103510 GCF_964263255.1 Lissotriton vulgaris | reverse complement strand
AATTCACTGAAAAAACCATAGGTTTCAGCCACGTTATAGTTAGGAATTAGCATTTAAAAAACCTTGCAAATTCACTGAAAAAACCATAGGTTTCACATATGTTATAGTTAGCTGGAGATTTCACTGATACAAAACCATTGAAATTCCCCCGTTATAGTTAGTTCAGCTAACTATAACTCGCGTGCCTGCAATGCACTGTTGATGACGTCAGATATTACATCACTCATGACATGGTTAGTGACATCACTCATGACATCACTGATTTCATCTCAAATTACATCACTGATGACATCATCCAGTGAATGTGTGTTTTATGGAAAATACGGAAAACTGCTGTTTGCTATGGTAGGGCAGGAGCCTCGTGGCTCCCACCCTACCATGGCAAACAGCTTTCCTATTTGCAAGAGACCTGCTCTCTCTTTCAAATAGGAAAGCAGATTGCTTTTCGTCAGAGAGAGCAGCATGTTAGCTGCTCTCTCTGACGAAAAGCAATGCCGGCTCCCAAAGGACGCGGGTAGCCGCCTGGGACCGTGGGGGCTTTGGGGCTGCCCCCACGGTACCCAACGTTATATTTTAGCCCCGGGGGATGGGGTCCCCACAGATTATAAAAAATTTGTAATAGAGGCTATTTTTTTTACGATAGATTTACTGTGCGAGTACCATGCACTTACGTACGACGTACGGTGCAAAGTCTGCGAGTTGTCCCGTAAGCGTACGTAAGCAAGAAAAAAAATATGTTTTAGATATTTTTGAAGTGTATGTGTTTATTTGTTGGGTGGCTATAAAAAGAGCCCTTGTGTTTATTGGGAGATTTTAGTACCTACAGGTAAGTACCGATGCAGAGACTAAAGTTCAAGAGGAAGACTCTGTTCCCCTTACCTGTAAAATGTACACCATCTCTCCTATAGATGTCATGCATATTGAAGCGCAGTTTGTTATGGTAAATGGACCCCATTCTATATTCTCTGAGAAACGCAGAAACAGATTTATTCACATGTTTCCTAGCTTTCTCAATCTGTGGACAAAATTGATTGGACCAGTTCCCTTTTTGCCTTTGGCATATATTAGAATAGACAAAGGTAGTTTGGGGGAAAAGTGACATCAGTTCTGTAAAGGAGTCTTTTATAAACATTTCCAGACCTACCCCAGTCAAAGTGCCTAGGTCATTGCCACCACAGTGCACAATTATGAGGTGAGGGTGTTGGAGATGCATAAATGATTTCACCAATGGCATCAATTGGTGCGACTTTAAACCTCTCTGTCCAATCCATTTGTTGTCCACATTTGGCAAACCTAGGTCTTTGTGAATTTCTTTCTGTTGTGCGTACCTTTGACTCCAAAAAATATAGCTGTGTCCCACAATCCACACTGTAAACATCTTGAAGAAAGGTCTTAATGCACTCAGATGGTCTCTGAAAATGAAAGGGCAGTTTGAATGTTTTTCTTTTTCTAAAATGGTGGATAAGTGGAGTTTTGAAAAAAAGGCAAAGAAGTGATTGGTTGTTTGTAATGTTATTAGCTACAAAACTAGGGTGCAATTTTCTGTTTTTTAAGAGCCTGTTATTTATTGGTTAAGAAAAAGTGATTGAAAAGAACATTACTTAAGATAAACTGGTATATTGACAAGTCAAGCACACTTGCTGTTTTGATTTGCAACAATGTATGATTAACTTTTCACCTGTCTGCTCAGTTAGGTGTTCCCTGAAGTGTTTCTATGGTAACTGGCAGAATGTGGTTGGGGGAAGGGTTGAAAGTTTTGTCAGTTGGAAAGCGTTCAAAAGTTCAAGCAATAGAAAAGTGTGTTTCATTTTGATATAATGTGGGAATAAATGTGATTTGTTATTTATTTGTATATGTGTATGGATTGAATGTGTAGAGTGACAGGAAATGTTTGCTGTTTGCTATAGGACATCCTGACTCCCTTGGGTTGGTTAGGTGGTTTTACAATGATCCCCAATGTCCTTTTTTTTTCTTTTCTTGGATTTGTACTCTTACGGGACAACGTACAGAATTCACACCGTACGACGTACGTACGAGCATCGTACGTGCACGGTAAATCTATTGTAAAATTAAAAATAGCCTCTATTACTAATTTTTTATAATCCCGGCGGACCCCATCCCCCGGGGCTTAAAGTATTTGTTTGCGGGGGCTCTTTGCCCCCCCGCAGCCCTGGGGACCGCCATCCCCCGGGTCTTTGTTTTTTTTGTTTTTTTTAATTGTGTGTGGGGGGGTTCAAGCCCTCCCACTCGCCCCCGGGCCTGCCACCTCCCCAGGGCTCTAATTTTGAATGTATGGGGGTCCGTGATGGACCCCCCAGCCCCGGGGACCACCACCCCCGGGCTTTTTCATGTTGGGAGGGAGGCCACATGGCCCTCCTCCTGGAGCCTTGTGGTGGCCCTGGGGACCACCACCTCCCCAGGGCCAGCTCCTGCAGCGTCCTGGGGTGCCTACCCCTGGGACAATGCTGTTTGCTATGGTAGGGCGGGAGCCTTGTGGCTCCCACCCTACCATAGCAAACTGCTTTCCTATGGTAGGACGGGAGCCTTGTGGCTCCCACCCTACCATAGCAAACTGCTTTCCTATTTGAAAGAGAGAGCAGGAAACCTGCTCTCTCTTTCAAATAGGAAAGCAGATTGCTTTTCGTCAGAGAGAGCAGCATGTTTGCTGCTCTCTCTGACGAAAAGCAATGCCGGTTCCCGAAGGACGCTGGGAGCCGGCTGGGACGGTGGGGGCTTTGGGGCTCCCCCCACGGTCCCCATCATTATATTTTAGCCCCGGGGGATGGGGCCCCCGGGGATTATAAAAAATTGGTAATAGAGGCTACTTTTTTTTTTACGATTGAATTACCTCACGCGTACCATGCTCGCACGTACGACGTACGGTGCGAAGTCTGTAAAATGTCCCGTGAGCGCACCTCAGCAAGAAAAAGTCAATGACAATATTATATTTTACAAATACCTATCAAGTTTATGTGTTTATGTGTTGGATTGTTCTAATTATACCTTTTCTATTTATTGGTATTTATATGTAAGTACTTATGCGTAGTCTAAACTTGTTGAGCAGCAGTGTTTTATAGAGTGCTGAACTTTTGACCTCTATTGACAGTTAACTTTTGCATGATGTGCTGGGGGTAGGGTGGAAAGTTATGTCAGTTGGAAAGGTTTGAAATGTTGAACCAATGAAATTGTGTGTTTGGTTTTGAATTATTGTGTGAAGGAATTTGATTTGTTATTAATGTGTATATATGTGTGAATTGAGAGGGAAAATTTGCCATTTTGTTTGGTTCTGCTGCAAGCACTGAAGCAGAGAGATTCTGTGTAAGGCTATCTGATGTTTGAGTGGCATTCTTCTTAATCTTCCAATCAGTTTGAAAGGTTAATTGATTACTTGTAAGGGACTGTATGTGTTGCATTTTATTTTTAATAAGAGTAGTGTGTTTATTCCTGTAAAGTTTGTAGAACCATATTCTGAGTTTCTCTGCATTTGGATAACTATTGTGATAACATCATTTGGTAATTAATGTGTTTAGTTAGTCACCTTTGTGCAATAAAGTGCAGTACTAAAAAATGTAGAATGTGTGCAGTCACTTTTTTAGTTGTAGAATATTTATTAGTGTTGCTTTTGCAGAATTAGGCTTGTGTTCTAAATCTACAATTTTGTAGTCAGTATACATAGATTGCTGCATACACTCTTAGGCAGATTTATAAGCCCTTTGGGCCTCTTTCTTGTTCTATTGTGTTTCATTTTTGGATGTAATGTTGGCAAAAAAATAAAGGTGCAAATTGGAATGTAGTGGTCATATACATGGAATGTGTTTAGTCACTAAAATGTTTTAGTGTGGTAAATGTGTTTTGTTAAAATGTATGGTTTACATTTTTTTGTCTAGAATGACACTGAGCGTCTGTGTAAATTAAAGAATTACACTTGCACCTTTTTCCATAATCTCAGCTGTCTCTCTCACAGTCTAACTCTCTCTTCTTATAGTGTCCCCTCTCTTCTGACATTTTCCTTCTTTTCTTATTTTAATTTGTCTTTGTTCACAGTGCCACTTTTTCTCATACTCTCTCCTGTCCTTTTAGTCCCCCTCAGTCCTTATTGTCTCCTTCTGTCTCCTATTAGTGCCCCTTCTTTTTATAGTCTCTCCTCTGACCTCTTCTTCCTCCCTCTCTCATCATATGTCTCTCCTAATAATTCTCCAGTCAGTATACACAGACTGCTGCATACATTCTTGGGTAGATTTACAAGCACCTTGGGCCTCTTTCTTGTTGTATTCTATCTTATTTTTGGATGTAATGTTGGCAAAAGAAATAATGGTGTACATTGGAAATGTATTTGCAAAATGAGTCTGGATTGTCCACTGAAATGTAGTGGTCATATACATGGAATGTGTTTAGTCACTAAAATGTTTCACTGTGGTAAATGTGTTTTGGTGAAATGTATGGTTTACATTTTTTTGTCTAAAATCACACTGAGCGTCTGTGAAAATTAAAGATTTACACTTGCACCTTTTTCTATATTCTCCACTGTCTCTCTGACAGTCTACCTCTCTCTGCTTACAGTGTTCCCTCTGTTCTGATATTTTCCTTTATTATTTCCTTATTTTAATTTGTCTTTCTTCACAGTGCCACTTCTTCTCATACTCCTTCCTGTCCTTCTAGTCCCCCTCTGTCCTTATTGTCTCCTTTTGTCTCCTAATAGTGCCCCTTCTTTTTATAGTCTCTCCTCTGACCTCTTAATCCTCCCTCTCTCATCATATCTCTCTCCTAATAATTTTCCAGTCATAATACATAGACTGCTGCATACACTGTTGGGCAGATTTACAAGCCCCTTGGACCTCTTTCTTCTTCTATTGTGTCTCATTTTTGGATGTAATGTTGGCAAAAACATTATGGTGCAAATTAATAATGTATTTGCAAAATGAGTCAGGATTGTCCACTGAAATGTAGTGGTCACATACATGGAATGTGTTTAGTCACTAAAATGTTTTAGTGTGGTAAATGTGTTTTGGTGAAATGTATGGTTTAGAAATCTTTGTCTAGAATCACACTGAGCGTCTGTGTAAATTAAAGAATTACACTTGCACCTTTTTCCATAATCTCCGCTGTCTCTCTCACAGTCTAACTCTCTCTGCTTATAGTGTCCCCTCTCTTCTGATATTTTCCTTCTTTCCTTATTTTAATTTGTCTTTCTTCACAGTGCCACTTCTTCTCATACTCCCTCCTGTCCTTTTAGTCCCCCTCTGTTCTTATTGTCTCCTCATGTCTCCTAATAGTGCCCCTTCTTTTTATAGTCTCTCCTCTGACCTCTTATTCCTCCCTCTTTCATCATATGTCTCTCTTAATAATTATCCAGTCAGTATACATAGACTGCTGCATACATTCTTGGGCAGATTTACAAGCCCCTTGGGCCTCTTTCTTGTTCTATTGTGTTTTATTTTTGGATGTAATGTTGGCAACAAAATAATGGTGCAAATTTGAAATGTATTTGCAAAATGAGTCAGGATTGTATACTGAAATGTAGTGGTCATATACATGGAATGTGTGTAGTCACTAATATGTTTTAGTGTGGTAAATGTGTTTTGGTGAAATGTATGGTTTAAACAGTTTTCTCAAGAATCACACTGAGCGTCTGTGTAAATTAAATATTTATACTTGCACCTTTTTCCATAATCTCTGCTGTCTCTCTCACAGTCTAACTCTCTCTGCTTATAGTGTCCCCTCTCTTCTGATATTTCCCTTTTTTCCTTATTTTAATTTGTCTTTGTTGACAGTGCCACTTTTTCTCATACTCTCTCCTGTCCTTTTAGTCCCCCTCTGTCCTTATTGTTTCCTTCTGTCTCCTAATAGTGCCCCTTCTTTTTATAGTCTCTCCTCCGACCTCTTATTCCTTTCTCTTTCATCACATGCCTCTCTTAATAATTCTCCAGTCAGTATACATAGACTGCTGCATACATTCTTGAGCAGACTTATAAGCCTCTTGGGCCTCTTTCTTGTTCTATTGTGTTTAATTTTTGGATGTAATGTTGGCAAAAAAATAATGGGGCAAATTGGAAATGTATTTGCAAAATGAGTCAGGATTGTGCACTGAAATTTAGTGGTCGTATACATGGAATGTGTTTAGTCACTCAAATGTTTTAGTGTGGTAAATGTGTTATGGTGAAATGTATGGTTTAACATTTTTTGTCTGGAATCACACTGAGCGTCTGTGTAAATTAAAGAATTACATTTGCACCTTTTTCCATAATCTCCGCCGTCTCTCTCACAGTCTAACTCTCTCTGCTTATAGTGTTCCCTCTCTTCTGATATTTCCCTTCTTTCTTATTTTAATTTGTCTTTGTTCACAGTGCCACTTTTTCTCATACTCCCTCCTGTCCTTTTAGTCCCTCTATGTCCTTATTGTTTCCTTCTGTCTCCTAAGAGTCCCCCTTCGTTTTATAGTCTCTCCTCTGACCTCTTATTCCTCCCCCTCTCTCATCATGAGTCTCTTTTAATAATTCTCCAGTAAGTGGTACATAGACTGCTGGATAAATTCTTGGGCAGATTTAATAGCCCCTTGGGCCTCTTTCTTGTTCTATTGTGTCTCATTTTTGGATGTAATGTTGGCAAAAATATAATGCAGCAAATTGGAAATGTATTTTCAAAATGAGTCAGGATTGTCTACTGAAATGTAGTGATTATATATATAAAATGTTTTCAGTCACTTAAATGTTTTAGGGCCAGATGTAGGTAATCCCAGATTACCGATTCTTAAATACCGAATCATACTGATTCGGTATTTAAGAACAGGTAAATGGGATGTAGGTAAAAAATTACAGAATCGGTAAGTTTTGGTAATTACCGAATCAGTATTTACTGATTTGGTAATTGCCATTCATTCCAATGGGCCTGGAGGCCCATAGGAATGAAGGTCAATTACCGAATCGGTAAATACCGATCCGGTAAAAGGGGGAAACATTGAAGGGTGGCAGGGTGTCACTTTGACACCCTGTTACACCCCTCACATGTGTATGGGTGCACATGTATGTCTGCAACATGGCACTGTTGGAAAAGCAAATAAAATTCTTTTTCAAAGGTTTTCACTATTTACCACCAACTTCTAGTTGGTGGTAAATAACGAATCCTAAGATGCGAAAAGCACTCATTTGAGTGCTCCCTACATTTCAGATTCTGTAATTTACCGATTCGGTATTTTTATTAAATACCGATTCGGTAAATTACCGAATCTGAAATGAAGCCACCTACATATGAAATGCCTTATTCCGGTCGGTAACGGACGAAATTCTGTAATTTCGGCCATTACCGACCGGTATTAGGCTTCCTACATCTGGCCCTTAGTGTAGTAAATGTGTTTTGGTAAAATGTATGGTTTTAAATAATTTGTCTAGAATCACACTGAGCATCTGTGTAAATTAAGGAATTATACTTGTATCATTTTCCATAATCTCCGCAGTCTTTCCTCATAGTCTACCTCTCTCTGCTTATACTGTCTCCTCTCTTGTGATATTTTCTCTCTTTCTTTATTTTCACTTGTATTTCCTTATAGTGCTTCTTGTTGTCATAGTCCCATCTGTACTCTTAGGGAGTCATTAGGATGGTGGGCAGACTTAGTCCTCCCGCCATCCTCACGGTAGTTGGGACTGCCCGCCATAAGGCAGGGGGTTCTGTGGGGGGTATTAGGATGTGCCCGCCACAGTGGCGGGCGCATCCTGCATTTTTAACATTGTGGCGGGCAGTGCTCTCAGGACCGCCCGCCGCAATGCTAAAAATGCATGTATGCATTTGCATACACAAAGCGGCAGGCACCGCGTGGTGCCAGCGCTTTGTGTATGCAAATGCTGGGGCATACCACAGGTCCCCCCTGTGTGCACCCTCAATCACACCTTCACTCCGGGGGCCGGCAGGGGGCCCCCACAGTAAAGACCACATGCCTTTCAGTGGCAGTATCGCTGCTACTGAAAGGCATCTGAAGAGTCCTATCATGATATGGTTGGCGGTGTGTATTAGACACCGCCACCATGTTAAATGGTGGACGGTCTTCTCGACCGCTAAGGATCTCCCAGTCATGATAATATGGCAGGGGGTCATTCTGGTTGGGTTGGTGGGCGGGTTGCCCCCGCCAGGCTTGCGGTTGGTACCGCCAGCCTGGTAGGGGCAATCCGCCCACCATCCTAATGGGCCCCTCAGTGTCTCTCTGTCCTCATTGTCTTGTCTGCCTCCGAATAGTCCCACTTCTTTTTATACTCCCTTGTCTAACCTCTTTTTATACTGCCCCCCTGTCTTCTCATACTCAGTGTCTTTCTTCTTATACTCTCCCTTCTGTCCTCATACTGCCACCTTTCTCCTCATACTGCTCATTATCTTGTCATATTTTCCAGTCTTTTCATACTCTATTTATCCCCTTATACTGCAGTGTCTACTTATAGCCTCTTTTCTATTTATATTTCCTATTGTCTCATAGTCCTCTTTCTCTTGTTGTAAGTCCTTCTATTTTCATACTCTTATGTTTGTTGTCATAATCTCTCCTCTCTTCTTATAACTAATATAATAGTGTATTTGACATATTTATTTTTCTAAAGTGATATATATTAACTGGAGGTCGTCCGCGTAATTGAACACTGTGACCTCCAGTTGCTGTAACATAAAAATGAGGGGAAAAATATAAAGATTAAACAAAAGAGGGGAAAGTGATGAACCCTGGGGAACCCCGCATTCTACCTTACGAGAGGCCGCCGCAAAACCAGCCAAGTGGACTCCTTGTGTTCTCCCGGCAAGAAAGGACTCCAGCCAAGAGAAGGCTAGGCCCTCTACACCCGCCGCCTTGACACGGTTAAGGAGGATGGTGTGGTCCACCGTGTCAAAAGCGGCGGATAAGTCAAGGAGAATCAGGGCTTGCGGAAGGTTGATGTCGATGCCTTCGCGCAGCTTGTCCATGACTGAGATGACCACTTTTTCGGTAGAATGCAGGGGACGGAAACTGGCTTGGCAGGGGGAGAGGCAATGGTTTGCCTCAATATGAGTGCTCAAAGTAGAGGTGATGTGGGTTTCGAGAACCTTTGCCAGGTAGGGGAGGAGTGAAATGGGGCGGTAATTGGAAGAGGAGGAGGGATCGGCGCCCAATTTTTTTAAGATTGGGATGACAATCGCCGATTTGTGTGAAATGGGAACATGACCATGGATAAGTGAGTCGTTAAGGAGGGTCAGAGGGGGGGTGGGGCAGGCTGAGGCAGGAAAAGGAGGACGACATGATGAACGACCTGTGCAGATTCCTGCATCTGAATATCGGATATTAAGATTGTATGCAGATAATCCAAGATTTCAACAATGTATTCCGTATTTGTTTAATCTTTTGTTTGAAAGTTATTTGTCTGGACTTTCCTATGCAGCAAACCATATATTGAAAACAGGTGTACATCTGCAAAATGTTTCGGCAAAGTAATTTATGGATAAAGTAAACCAGAAAGATAATGTTTTGGAATCTCAGCTAATTAATCTCATGGCATGTCAACGTGGTACTAATCAGTACTGGTATTGTCGTCATGGAGAAATTAAATGTATGCTAAGGAACTTATGAACTACTACATGGTTCCTTACTCTAAGCTGTGCAGAATATGCTTGGGATGATTTACTTCAATTTCTTTGAGAGGAAAATCCAAATATACTAAATATTGAATACAAGACACCTGGAATATTGTGCTCTTTGGATCCAGTTAATGTATGCAGGTATTTCAATCAAAGATTTGAAGCTATGATGGTTTTTATCACCAATAAAAAAAATCCTCCTCTTGGAGAGGTTGTGGACTTCTTTTGGAGAAAGGAGTATCAAGCAAGAGGTGCTCCTCACATACATATGCTAATATGGATCAAAGATGCTCCCAAATTTGGAACAGACTCAGATGATACTGGGTTGTCTTTTATTGAAGAATACGCTACATGTGATATACCCAAAAGCACACAGGATAAGGACTTAAGACAACAAGTCTTACGATTTCAAAGCCATCGTTGCTGGAAATACTGTCGTCGAAAGTACAAATCTAAGGACAAATTCTACACTAAATGCCGTTTTGGATTTCCACGTCCAGTAATATCGAAAGGAAGAGTGAACAGTTTTATGTCATCTTTGCGACATACTATCACAAGAAAGTCTCCTAAAAATACCTACAATTTAAGAAGAAATGAAGACTCAAAATACATAAATGACTATAACCCAGTCATTTTGTCCAGGTGGAATGCTAACATGGATATTCAATATGTTGCAGACAATTCCATTGCTGTTGGTCGATATGTAACATTGTACATAACAAAATCAGAAAAGACAGAATTGAAGGAAATGTGGGAAGAGATTTCCCACGAGAAGAGTCTAAGTAAGAAATTATATAATTGCAATTTGAATATGTTATCTCATCGAGAAATTGGAGCGTATGAATGCTCGGATCGCTTATCATCTGCAAGTCTATACTCCAAATATAGAAGAATCTTTTGGGTGAGTCTAGGTCTTGCTGCAACTCGAAACCGAGTACTTAAATCTGTTCAAGAAATGTAATATTTAGCTGAAAAGGAGCCAGAAAGTACAGACATTGTGAAAACAAATATGTTGGATACATATTATCCAAACAGAAGTCATCATCTTGAGAACATGTGTCTCTATGAAGTGCTGCAAAACTATATTTTTAAATGGAATATTACAGAAAATATCAATAATGGTATATATGCTGTGATTGGTTCTGAAGGATGTCTGGTGAAACAAAGAAAAAGACATTTGATTAATCACCATAAACTGAGTTGCGAAACACCTGACAAAAGGGATTTTTTTTATTTAGCTCTTTTGCAACTTTTCAAGCCATGGCGTTCAGAATTAGAATTACTTAGAGATTTTGAGAGCTATGAAGATTCTTTCAATGCAACTAAAGATAGTATAGAATGTCCTGTTTTTGCTAATTATGTGAAAATGTTGAACGATGAAATTGAACAAGAAGCTACAATTGCAGCTGAGATTGCTAGAGACAGTTCTCAAGACAGTCAAACTTCTGCTCTGTTAAGTCAGGATACATTAGGAGAACCAATTATTCAAAATGAAGCAGCAACTGCTATGGAAGAGGTAGAAACAGCAATGTATCAAGCTCAAGAAGATGTAAGAAACTTAGGAAATTTGGAAGAACAACTAAAATATGAGCAAGTGAGAGAACAGATTAACCATGGATTACTTCATGAAAAGAAAGAGTGCTCTTGCTCATCATTTCAACCTATCCGATTGTATGTGAGTGGACAAGCTGGAACAGGAAAAAGTTTTTTAATTAAAGTAATTTCTACCTATTTACACAAAACAACTGACACGTATTTTTCTTGTGTTGTTACTGCTCCAACTGGGTTGGCGGCACACAATATTAAAGGAATTACTTTACATTGTTTATTAATGCTACCAGTAGAGCATGAAAAACAAATTAGAATACTACAAGCTATCTGGAGAAGCTTGTTTTGAAGTTGCAAGATTCTTGAAGAAAATGAAAGTTCTCATTATTGATGAGGTAAGCATGGTATCAAACTTAATGCTTGCCTTTGTGCATTTAAGAATGCAGCAAATTCTTAAAACAGACTAGGACGTATTATTTGGAGGAAAACACAACATAGTTTATTGGAGATCCACTACAACCACTGGCACATGAAGATACCAGAAAGTCTTTGGGGAGCATTAGAAATGTTAATATTTGGTGATATTTTGAGTATTAGGAACTTTATTAAAATATGCGTCAGGCAAATGATGCAGATTATGAAAAAATTCTTCAAGATGTAAGAATTGGAAAAGTGACAGAACATGGCAAACAAGCTTTAGTGAGACGATTACTTCCCAATTTGTTTCCAAATGAAAATATTGTTCCAGAGAAAATATATACAAAAATTGCAAAAAACAAGTCTGTAATCTGCTTAATGCCAACACTGCGTGAATGTTCTGTATTCAATGAAGAAATGTTAAAGTTGGAAAATGAAGAAATTATAAAAATGGAAGCTATTGACAAAATAGAACATGAAGGAATCACTATTATATTGACTGAAAAGTTGAAGAGGAAATTGGATTCTTTAGAGAAGCCGATATGTAAAACTGCTGGTTTAGAAAAGAATTTGTATGCATTTGTAAACTGTAGGGTAATTTTACGCCGTAATTTGAATGTGGAAAAAGGTTTAGTAAATGGAGCAATGGGTAAAATTGTTGATTTTGTTAATTATGTAAATAGAGATGGGATTGAATTTTTGAAGATCAAATTTGATGAAATTGCTGAAATACAACAATTTAGGTGTTGTTCACCTCAGTTCTTGCTTGTAAAAGATTTTTATGTACGCAGAAAACAGTTTCCTATTTGTTTGGCATATGCGGTGACCATTCATAAATCTCAAGGTGTAAGAGCAGATAGTGCTTTAGTGAATATTGGAAGTACCGTGTTTAAAGAGGGTATGGCATATGTTGCTTTGTCCCAAGTCAGAACTTTATCTGGATTGTACTTGATTGATTTTGATGAGATAAAGTTTAGTGCAGATGCAAATTGTGTGAAAGAGTATAATAGGTTAAGAAGAGAATATGCTCCCAATTTAGGTCAATATCCAGTATTTGAAAAGCGTGTGGTAGGTAGAAAAAGAAGATTTGAGAATATCTGTAGTGAAACTGTAGAGAAAGAAAAAAAACAAGATGAAGTTGCGCCTGTAAGCAAAACAAAAAAGATCAGTGTTGAAGAGAATGTTGGTTATCGGTTTGAAAATAGTTGTGGTGTCAACTGCTATGCTAATGTAGTAGTTTATGTTGTTTTATTTCTTGAAAGTTTGCAACAGCAAATTATTAAAAATCGGGACGAAAGATTCTGTTCATTGTTGTATTCTGTTTATGATAAATGTAGTAGTGATAAAAGTAAAATACAAAGTGTTTCTGATATTCAAAATGTTTTGGACATATGTTCTGGTTCTACTCAATTTACACAGAATATTCAGGAAGATTGTCAGGAAATTTTAATGTTTATGCTTAGTGTACTGGAAGATGAAGGTATAGATATTGAACATATGTTTGGCCTTTCTTATGAATGGCAACATGACTGTCAAAATTGTTTGTTTACATGTAGCACTAACATAGACACTGAAAATTTCATATATTTGCCTTTACCAGACTGTGAATCAGTGTCTTTGAACAATCTAGTTAGAGGAGCTAGTCAAAACATGGAGTGTAGCCAATGTAAATCAGAAATGTCATCAACATTTCTTATACAAAGATATGGACAGTATATTATTTTAATGCTGCAACGTTGTAGAGCTGATGGAAGAAAATTGGAAACGTTAATTGAAAATTGTGTAGCTGGTCAAGTTTCAACATCAGGAAGAACTTTTGTAGCTGTTGCAATTATTTTTCATGATGGACGTTCTACAACATCTGGACATTACACTGTTAACATGTCTGAAAGGTTGGATACATTGTAATGATACTCAATTAGTTTTTAAGCAATGTTTGCCGAAAGAGTTACCAAATTCTTACTTAATATCTTTAAAGCCAACATTTTAAGATCAAAATTTGGCCTTTCAGGATTACTGCTGTTAAGGTAGATTCATCTGGTGTTGTAGAGTATTTTGTAACTGAGGGTGAGGATCTTGAAGGTAATCCTCTTGTTGATGTTGAGGCAGAATAGGTGTAACATGTCATGGGTGATGTGGCTGTAGCAGGGGACATTGAAGATCAATCAGGTGGAGGTGCTTTGGATTGGTTGTAGTCGTTATAGGTGTTTGGCTGGAATTCTTGTGTAGAGTGTGTTGCCACAGTGTAGTCTGTTTCTTCTTGTTTTCTTTAGGATGTACTTGTAAATGATGTGGAAAATGTGGAGGGTGTTATAACAGTATGAGGAAATGCTGCTGACTTGTTTACACTTGTAGAGGGAGGAGTTCAATATGAATCATAGGTTGTGTACATGGTCAGTAGGTGTTGGTACTGTTCACAGTGTAGTTGACCAGCAGGAGGTATCTGAAGCTAAGGGGGTGAGTTTGAGGATGAGTATCTTCATGTTGTGTGAATTCATATTTAAAGAGCTGCTCCTTATCTACTTGGTGATGTCCTTAATTGTGTCGTGGAAGTTGTATTTTGTGGTATGGGGCTCCTTGGTGAGGAAGAGGATGAGCTGGTTGTCGTCGATGTAGGAGATAATGTTGTGGTTGAGTTGGTGGGCCATTTGTGTAAAGGTGGCCATGGAGATGTTGACTAGCGTTGAACTGAAGAATGAGCAGTGGAAGACAGTGCATACGATGTCAGTGGTTTTGGATCTGAAGGCTGGGAGGCAGACGCTCAGAGTTTCTATTGAATAACTTTTAAACTAAGAATTATACACATACTATTTGGCCATGTGGAAAAGTACGTGAAACTCTTAGTGACTTTTTGTTGTAAATTTTGACTGCATATATTTGTAAGTAATATTATTTATAATGGAAGAAAATTAATGATGGTGTTTTTTTTTTTTAAGATTGTTTGCCATACCTCATAGTTACATAAGAAATTGGTCTTAGAAAAAAACATTTAAGATTGTTATTGAGATTGTTGTTTTTGTTTAGATAATCTTCTTGATTGTCTTTTCTTGGCCCCCTGTTATGTGATGAGTACTATTGAACTCACTGTTTCTAGTGAATTTCAGTATATTCTGAGAACAGCAAAAAAGGCATCTGAAATGCTTTACAAATGATTTTGTGTTGTAAAAGATAATTTAATATTTTGAAGGTAAGTATAACGAACTGTAAAAAAAATGATCGATGGGATGTACTTCTACAGAGCTGAAGTAAGAGAACGTCCATGGATTACATAAGTTATATATACTAAGTGTACCTGTAGTCTTTGCATTTAACTACAACACATCAACTACTTTGGAACTGGTAAGGTGAATAGATATATTGTACTTTTTTTAGTACTGCATTTTATTATAATAACCTTAGTTTTTTCTTATAGTGATAAGGAGTGACTGGTTTGAAAATGTAATAACATTTTATAACAAAAAAATCATATAAGCAATTTTATTAATATGGTCTTATAAAGTAGTTGACAATGGTATTTGTAAAATATTTTTTATAGGGAAAATTAGTTGATAAAGCTAGTTTTGTATTAAGTAATAGGAAAAACGATAAAATAAAGTGTTTATGTTTTTCTACAAGGAACAACAACCTTTAAAAAAATCACTATGGAAGAAGAGCAGAACTATGTAGAAGAAAGTATTGAAATTTCTAACACTTTGATAGAGGAATTAAATGTACCTTTTATTGATTGTGAAAATTGAGATGGAAATATTGCTGGACATATAAGCTGCGATTTCTTCGTTGAAACAATGGATGCGGATTTTATTGAAGCTTTAGAGGACATCTAGTTACATGAAAAGACTTTTGAAAGTTATAATGAAGAAAATGAAATTTCAGACGAAATGATGTTAGAAGCTCTATTAAATTATGAAATGTTACAGGAATAAATGTATGATTTAAAATTAAAAATGGTTTGAGAGACTCTTCTTCTAGAATTGTAATTTTTCAGGTACTATCCAAGTACTCATGGTGCAAAGTGGGCCTTAGGACATGGACTGCTTCAAAGCTCTATAGATTATGTATGCACTGTTCTGCACGCTAGCAAAGTTGTGTTTTATAGCTTTTATTTCCAGGTCTATATTCCTTTGTCTCCCTCCCTCTGTCTCCCTCATTCTCCCTTTCTGTTTCTCTCCCACGGTTTACCTCTTTCTCTGTCTCCTTCTCTCTGTATGTCACCCTTCCTTTGTCTGTCACCATCTATCTTCGTCTCTGTCTGTCCCTGTCTTCCTCCCTCTGTCTACCTCTCTGTCTCTCTGTCTGTCTGTCTCTGTCTCTATCTCTCTGCCCCTGTCCCTGTCTCTGTCTCTATCTGTCTGTCTCTGTCTTTAGCTCTGTCTCCCTCCCTCTCTCTGTCTTTCTCTCTCTCTCTCTCCCTCTCTCTCTGTCTCTTTCTGTCTCCCTTTGTCTCTCTCTGTTTACCTTCCTCTTGCTTACTCTCTACCTCACTCTTACTCTCTCTCCGTCTTTGTCACTCACTCTCTCTGTCTGCCTCTCTCTCTGTTGCTACAACGTCACAGAGGGGGAAGCCAGCATGTTTTGCAATTTTCTTCCAGCAAGAAACCCTCCCTTAAACCCAAGTAAAGTTGAGTTCTATACTGGTTTCTACCCAGAAAGGGGTTTACTAGATGTCTGCCGTGTAGAGACCACTAACACAAGAAAAGCCAAGCCTTGATCCATATGCAGAGCACTTCTTCAATAGGGTTTACTCTTGCTAAATTGTGCACAGTTTTAACTTACAACACATCATGAATATTCTAACATCAATAAATGAGAGAGCAAGCAGAGAGAACGTGCCTTGAATTTTCAGAGAGCAGCCATGGAACGTCTCTCTAATGGTTCTATGCAGAATAGCTTTGGCGTGCACCAAAAGTGAAGATAAACTATGAACGCATGGACACACATTTTTATCATGGCTGCATACTGTACATCCAGCTTCTCTGCAAGAGGCTTCCCTGGCTTTGCTGTGTGCAGGCCGCCGAGGCCACGGTTAAGGCTTTGTTCTGCAACTTCAAGACACCGAAAGAATTTCCACAAAAGAAATTGCAGAGCCCCGATTAACACTGAAAGCCTTTAGTGTGCTTTTTTTGAAGCTGATAGACAGGCGACCTTTCTCATAGTCTAGCCTGGACAGGAGAGCTGTTAGCACTGCTGGACTTCACAGGTGTTTCAAAGATCATAGAGCAGAGTGTCAAGTAATGCCTCTTAATTAGCAGCTGTTATGAGCTAAGTGGTTGCGACACACGCACTATTTGTAGGCGACACAGTACTGAGTCGGAACACGCAGTTTGGAAAGCTCTGCCTTATGTTATGTTATGTTATAAAAGGTCTCTTCTATAGCGCACGGCTACTCCATGGAGTGTCCCGGCGCTTTGTCAAAGAGGACTGAAAGGACAAAAGCACAACACAACACCAACTACGGGCCGACAAAGAAATTACTGGGAGAAAAGCCAGGTCTTAAGTTCCTTTCTAAAGGAAAGCAAACTATTGGCTGTTCTCAAAGAAAAGGGAAGCTCATTCCAGCAACGCGGTGACAGGTACCGAGTGCGTTTGATGGTAGGGACAGCGGCTTTCGCCAGCAGAGCAGACCTTAGAGTCCTCCTGGGGGCATAGAAGGCCATACGCTTCCCAAGATAATTTGGACCGATAGAGTAGAGGGCCTTAAAGGCCAGGGTCAGGACCTTAAAAGTGATTCTTTTTGAGACTGGCAACCAGTGCAATCTCTTGAGCAGCTCCGAAGCTCCTGCCCTTCGATTTAATCCGAAAATGGCTCTGGCCGCCGAATTCTGCACGACCTGCATATGAGCAATCAGGTATTTGGGGAGGCCGAGGTAGAGGGCGTTCGTGTAGTCAAGGCGCGAGCCTATCAAGGCCTGGACCATAGTTTTTTTATGTTGCAGAGACAGTAGTGGAAGAAACTTCTGCAACATTTTCATAACGCCAAAGCATTTCCCTGTCAACCCTATGATCTGGGGTCTAAAGGAGAGATCATCGTCACACAGGACACCCAGATTCTTAGCTTTTGACGAGGCAGCATCAGGCGGGAACATATCGCGAGGCCACCAAGTCTTCCAGCAGGGATCAGGTGGGCATCCGAAGAAAAGCAGCTCTGATTTATCGGAGTTGCACTTCAGACTATGCCTCTGGAACCATTCGAATACAGCGCCCAAGCATTCCTTAATCCGTCCGCCGTCAAAATCCTCACCCTTGTTACACGTGAAAAGGAGCTGGGTGTCATCAGCATAGGATATGATCCGGGCACCAAAAGATTCCGCCACCACTGCTAGAGGGACCATATAGATATTAAAAAGGGTGGGGCTCAGAATGGACCCTTGAGGAACCCCTACCTCCAGCGGTGGCATCACGGCGGAAAACAGGGGTACCCAGACCACTTGTCGGCGGTTGGTAGACTTGAACCAGTTCCACACCGTCCCACGAAAATTGATCTCCCAGAGTCTTAAAAGGAGACCATCGTGAGGGACAGTGTCGAAAGCCGCCGACAAATCCAACATGACCGGGATGGCTTTCCCCCCCCCCCCGCCCAACGTCTCTCTAATGGCATCGATGATCTCGGGAAGAGCTGTTTCCGTGCTGAAATTCGCACGGAAGCCCGATTGAGAGTCATGCAGGATGTTATTGCTCTCAATGAAGTTGGAGATGGAGAGATGCACATGCTTCTCAATCACCTTAGCCAGAGAGGGAAGGAGGGAGATTGGTCGGTAATTAGCGTGAACGAGGGGGTCTAAAGATGGTTTTTTAAGCAGCGGCAGAATCAAGGCATGCTTCCAAGCCATCGGAACCTCTCCCGTTGTCAAGGAGGAATCAAGCAGTGGAATAATCAGGATGTTAACAGCCGGCGCCACTCTCCCTAGGCATTTTGCTGGACAAGGATCAAGCGGCGATCCTGATTTAAGCCGAGACAGGAGGTCGAGAGATACTGCAGGAGAGATGGAAGGGAAAACCGAAAGAAAAGGGCCTTTCTCCTTCCAAGGTGGTGGTGCAGTGGTGAAAGAGTTGATACCTGGAAAAGGGCCCGCATCAGGAAAAGAGCTCTGAATAGCTTTGATTTTATTAATAAAAAACTCACTGAGCTGGCTAATCTAAACTTCGGTGTGAGAATGGATAGGTGAGCTGGAAGAAGGGGAGATGAACTCTTTTACAATTCTAAAAATTTCTTTGCTCGTATTTTCCGCTGCTTCGATTCTGCGTTCTAAGTAAACTTTTTTACCTTCCACAATATGTTTATGATACAGTCGAATTAGATCCCTGTATTTTATTTTGTCTTCCGGGTCGTACCCACGCCGCCAAACTCTTTCAGCCCTCTTGCAATCTTGGCGCATCTTACCAAGAAGAGGAGTAAACCACGGGGCCGAGACATGGCAACCCGCAGATTTGGCTGGCTTGCCAGGTGCTAGATCCTCGAATCTAATTGTAAGCCACTTTTGAACCAAATCAAGATCATGTTCCAGGTTGCCAGATAACAAACAGGGATGTTGGTGAAGAGCATCAGAGAGCATTTCGACCGTAACACGATGGAAAGGTCGAGACATCTTTCTGGAATCTTTCGCCGGTCTAGTACCCGGCGTAGCTGCAAGGGGAATACAAAAATTAAGTAAAAAGTGGTCCGACCACAGAACTGGAAGAGCTAGGGAAACATCAATTGGACAAGTAGAAAAAATCTGGTCAATAGTATGACCTTTAATATGAGTAGGGCTGGAAATGTAGGGAATCAGCCCTAAAGAAGAAGCAATATCCAACAGTTTACTAGTATCCGGGTCCACTATGTTGTCCATGTGAAGATTAAGATCTCCTAATAGGATACAATGCTCAGATCTTAGGCACGGAATAGAAAGTGCCGCCTGTAGTTCATCAAAAAAGGAGCCAAGCGGTCCCGGTGCCCTATAAATGATGATCCCAGCACAGGTTTGCCAGGAAGATAGACTAAGAGTAAAACCTAATGCTTCAGAGCCTGCGATATTCTTGACGGGGAAGGTTGAGCAAGGAAAACTCTTGTTGACAATTAGTGCCACACCTCCCCCCCTGCCTACCACTCTATCTTTCCAAAAAATAGTGTAGTCCGAAGGGATAGCCGCTGCCAAATCCGGACCAGAGCACTCACTCAGCCAGGTCTCAGTGAGAAACAGGCACCATGTTTTAGAGTCTGATAGCAGGTTCCAGACGTCAGTAGAATGTCTACTGAGAGATCTGGTGTTAAGGAGTTGACATTGGAAGGATACGGGAGCGGACACAGGCAGAAAGCTCCCCTGACTCGGCATATGCCACCCACAGCCAGAACAACCCTTTCTAAGTGAGCGACCACCTGGAAAGACATGGTGGCAGGTAGGCGAGTGTACTCGTAGAGCCAGTAGCTCACAGGAGGAATAAGATAACATGGAGGCGAGAAAAAGCGCAACCCTACCTTCGTGAACAGAAACAAGATATTCGACAAAATAACCAGCTGGCCTACCTCGCCGACCTCCGAGACGCGGACGAGCGCAGACGAGCAAGACTCCAGCACGACTCAGTCGCAGGGAAGGCGCTCCCGCTGCGCGTCACCGCTGCGCGCCATGAGGAGTCTTTTAAATAGGCAGTTCACACTGTCCACGAGCGCAGGAACGCTCAAAGATGGGGGACACAATTCCCTTCCTGCTCTGAGATGGAGCTCCCCACCCACAAACCTCCCCGGAACCGGACCCGCAAAACAGCGGTGGTGAAGTGCAGCAGGAACGCCTGCTGTACTTCCCTACAGCAAAATCTCATAAATGAGGTGCTATGTCAGTAGTCAAGTATTCATAGTGCAAAGTGGGCCAAAGGGCTAGGAGTTCTTCAAACTTCTATAGACTATGTCCACACTGTTCTATGCACCTGCAAATTTGCCTTTTATATGTTGAATACCACAGTCTCTATCCTTACACTTCTACCAAACACTGTCAATCTTTGTTTGCTTTTATAGTGACTCATTGATCATTGTGTAGTAAGGTATTCACTACATTAAAACACTAATCAGTATATGTACAGTGGTAGATCCCCATAGATATGCCAGTTATTGTGCAGTGTAACATCACCACCATGGATGCACCGTGTTTACAATGTGTTGAACTATGGGGCAAAAACGGTACAGATATGTGATGTATCTGTGCTGTGAAGATGACATATTGCTTGCCTTGTGTTGCAAGTGCAATGCAGCTCCAGGAATGCTCTTTGGGGCCTATGCTCATAATGCTGTGTCAATCCTTACACCTGCTTCAAACAGGTGCAGGGTTTTGACGCAGTATGAGCCCAAAAGTGACTGAATCAAATCTTTTAGATTTCACTTAGTGACTTTTAGGAGGCGTTCCTGCACCAGAACACCCCCCCCCCCCACCTGCGCAGGAAAGCCTCCTTCTGGAGCAGGGCTTTACAATGTGAAGCACCTTCCAATTACGTCACATTGTAAATACCATACATTATGGCACATCTTTTGTACCACCGCTGCATCACAAATGTGAGGCAACGGTTGTGTAAAAGAGGAACAAGAGGGTTGTAAAACCGCCCCTAATACATACAAATTCATCCAGGCAGTTTCACCAATAGTGCAAATTGAAGCATAGACTTGTAACATATTTATATGCATATGTTACATTCAAGTGCTTCGAGGCACTACAGTATACTATAGGTAAACACCTTATTGACTTATGCTGTAGCACATGCTTATAGTTCTGCACTTTCACATTCACCATACACTACTAATGTATTCATTCATTCATTTATGAACTACACATTCTTTCTGACACTCTTTTACAGACTAACATAGAAATATAGTTCTTTTTTTACCAGTAGAGGTAGTTCTGAAAAGAACAGTTTTTTTGTCTTTGTTGTTTTATATATATTTTTTGTAGTTTTTTCAACAAGTGTTTTTTTTACCAGAAAAAATGAACTTTTGAAATCAAAAAACTGTGCACCAGGACCAAAAAAGTAAAAAAAATGTATTTCTTAGGGCAACGGTGCTGCTCTTGCCTCTTCACAATCAGGTCCACAGATTGCTCACCATAGCAAAGCATTTCTTTGCAATATTTACAGTGTATAGTGATCTCAGAAAACTGGGGAACAATAATAAGATTTGGACTGCTTCAATGAGGTGGTGGTGCACTTGAGGTGCTAGCCACTGCAGGTGGAGGATTCTCCTGTAGGTTACGCGTTGCCTCCCTTGCATAATTGTTGGGATGCAAGTTTTTCACGTGACGGTCCATACTTGCAGTACCGAAAGAGTACTTTTTTGATGGGTCACCTCTGGATAATGTCACGTCACAGATTTTACACGTGACCTGAGGTGCATTCACCTTTTTTTGCCCTCTGGAAAAGTAAACATTTTTCATATAAAGGCTTCTTTCCTCTTTTTCTGAGGAGGCTCATTCAAAAATTGTTTCTCATCAGAAAAATGGTCAGAAGGTGTTTGAGTAAGACCAGCCATATTGATAATAATTGTTCTAAAGGACTTCAGCTCCCAAGAAAAGATGCTGCTCCTGAGAAAGTCCAAGAAAAATGATCAAAATGGGAGGGGTCTTTCAACAGTTGGAGTAGGAAGTGTTATGAACCAATGAAATCTCTTCTTTTAAAGTCACATGGCTGTGCGTACTCTTACGATGCGCTTACGGAGATCGTACACTGCGTTTACGGTGTGCTTATAATGCGAGTATGAACGACGTACTTACGCGATTTGCGTAATTGCTTTTTAAAGTAATATACGCTTATTAAAAGTTAAAAAAACAATTTTCTTGCTTATCCCAGATAATGTCTACCTTTAAAATTTACATCGATTTAAACATTAGAAAACTTACGTGGGGTACGCGCACGGTGCGTCGTACAAGCGTAGATGACGTCAGGCGGAAGCGCTGATGCGCCGCGTAACGTCAAAACGTATTTGTGACGTATGCGCGCGTACGCGCTGAGTACGACTTACCGTACAAAGGACGGTGAGATTATCGTACGCGTACGGTGCGATTATCCAAAAAAGAAAAAAAAATTATATAGAATTGAATTTTTATATTTAAAAAATATATTAATTAATAAAAAAAAAACATTTGTATTTAATTTTGTTATTATTTTACATTAAAATAAGAAATATAAATTAAAAAATAATATGTAAATATTTATTATAAAAATGAAGAAAAATAGTATAAAAAGAAAGAAATTTAACAATTAATACATTTAACAATTATCATTTACAAAACCTTTGAAATTCACTGAAAAAACTATAGGTTTCAGCCACGTTATAGTTAGGAATTAGCATTTAAAAAACCTTAGAAATTCACTGAAAAAACAATAGGTTTCACACATGTTATAGTTAGTTGAACATTTCACTCATACAAAACCACTGAAATTCCCCCGTTATAGTTAGTTCAGTTAACTATAACTCTTGTGCCCGCAATGCACTGCTGACATCACTGATGCCATCATCCTTGTGAAAGAGTGGCAGACCTCCTCTCACCATAATATAACCCTTGATACACACATTCAAAAATAGAAACTAAAATTTACAAAAACATGGCGATACCAATACCAGTTAAAACAACCTATTCAGTAATTCCAAAATCTACATACACATCCACTCATCCACCAACAGTTCTATATAGTCACTTAAACATGTACTCACTCATCATATGTATTCATACATCTATACATCTATACTCATCCATACAGTTACTCACACACATACTCACACATGCAAATAAACTATCAAATATCCATGTGTTTGCATATACAGCTATACACACACCACTACACTTAGTTTTACAGAAACGTACACATACTTACTCTCTTAAACAATCAGTTATAGAAACACATACTTATTTATACAGGAACTTTTTCAATCTGTCACTGTCATATATCCTTACTTATATACATCAATACTCACATATACTAGATTAAAACATGTGTACTTTCTCATAAAGACACTTTTGAGGCAGCCATTCAGTTAGTAACACACCCATACAGACATTCATCCACCTTTACAGTCCTGCACACATGCTGTCTTCAAAACATATACAAACAGTGAGTCATTCATGCATCTATGCCCTAAGTAATACCCGCCACCAAAGCATACAGACACTCATTCTGATACTCAAAAAACCAACTAGTAACCTATATAGACACTCGTGTAGCTACTCACCAACCCATGCAGCCACTTATACAGAAAGTGAGACACTGATACAGATATTTACATATTTAAACATTACTCCCTAATACATGTATTCACTAAGATAACCTTAATAAGTCAGTTATACAATGAAATGTACAAAAAAACATCCATTTAGATACTTATGTACCCATTTATTCTTCCATCGACCTTTAGATATACATATATAAAAATATTTATTTTTCAGAAAGACTCACATTCAGTGGATGATGTCATCAATGATGTCACTGACCATGTGATGAGTGATGTAATATGTGACGTCATCAGCAGTGCACTGTGGGCGCGCAAGTTATAGTTAGCTGAACTAACTATAACGGTGGAATTTCAATGGTTTTGTATGAGAGAAATGTCCAGCCAACTATAACATGGGTGAAACCTATGGATTTTTCAGTGAATTTCTAAGGTTTTTTAAATGCTAATTCCTAACTATAACGTGTGTGAAACCTATGGTTTTTTCAGTGAATATATATATGTATATATATATATACATATATATATATATATATATATATATATATATATATATATATATATATATATATATATATATATATATATATATATATATATATATATATATATATATATATATATATATATATATATATATATATATATTCACTGAAAAAACCATAGGTTTTAGGCCTTATATAGTTAGGAATTAACATATAAAAAACCATTGAAATTCCTCCTATATAGCTAGCTGGACATTTTATTGATATAAAACCAATGAAATTCCACATATAGTTAGTTGCACTAACTATATATTTCACGCATCCGCAATCCAATGCTGATGATGTCACATATTACATCATTCATGACATGGTCAGTGACATCATATCAACGGGAGACACCACATGCAAATTATTGCGGGACTACAACTTCCATGAGACACTGCGGCATAAGCCTAGCCTGAAAAGAGGCGTGTCATATAAAATGGACTTGTTTGCTTCACTCAAAGCACTGCTCGTCTTTTCCCTGAAGAAGAAGGCAAGACCTTCGAAACGCGTCGGACTACAAACAAGACGAACTTGGGTCGCTGAATTCATCAGAGACTCTCTCCTGTGCCTGAAGCCACTGTGCACGCTGCTGTGAATAAAGCACTGACCTGGCAACCTCCGTGAGTGTGGTGCGTTCTTTGAACGAGGAGCCTTCATATTTCAACGGACCCACCGCCGTTTCACCGCACCCGCCCTGAAGAGTGCAGAAGGCGCCTTGGTGGACCCTGGAGCCTAGCAGCAGTACTGCATACGCCTAGCACCGCCATTGAGACACCCTGACACGGAGCCGTGAAACGGCAGCCATCCAGGTTGTTAAGAATGCGCGAATAGTCCGCACCTTACTCCGATCAACAGGATGCCTCGTGGTTGGCGAGGAGGTGCCCTGTGAGTGCCTGAAGACAGCGGCTTAGGGCATCAACGGGAGACACCACATGCAAATTATTGCGGGACTACAACTTCCATGAGACACTGCGGCATAAGCCTAGCCTGAAAAGAGGCGTGTCATATAAAATGGACTTGTTTGCTTCACTCAAAGCACTGCTCGTCTTTTCCCTGAAGAAGAAGGCAAGACCTTCGAAACGCGTCGGACTACAAACAAGACGAACTTGGGTCGCTGAATTCATCAGAGACTCTCTCCTGTGCCTGAAGCCACTGTGCACGCTGCTGTGAATAAAGCACTGACCTGACAACCTCCGTGAGTGTGGTGCGTTCTTTGAACGAGGAGCCTTCATATTTCAACGGACCCACCGCCGTTTCACCGCACCCGCCCTGAAGAGTGCAAAAGGCGCCTTGGTGGACCCTGGAGCCTAGCAGCAGTACTGCATATGCCTAGCACCGCCATTGAGACACCCTGACACGGAGCCGTGAAACGGCAGCCATCCAGGTTGTTAAGAATGCGCGAATAGTCCGCACCTTACTCCGATCAACAGGATGCCTCGTGGTTGGCGAGGAGGTGCCCTGTGAGTGCCTGAAGACAGCGGCTTAGGGCATCAACGGGAGACACCACACGCAAATTATTGCGGGACTACAACTTCCATGAGACACTGCGGCATAAGCCTAGCCTGAAAAGAGGCGTGTCATATAAAATGGACTTGTTTGCTTCACTCAAAGCACTGCTCGTCTTTTCCCTGAAGAAGAAGGCAAGACCTTCGAAACGCGTCGGACTACAAACAAGACGAACTTGGGTCGCTGAATTCATCAGAGACTCTTTCCTGTGCCTGAAGCCACTGTGCACGCTGCTGTGAATAAAGCACTGACCTGGCAACCTCCGTGAGTGTGGTGCGTTCTGTGAATGAGGAGCCTTTATATATATATATATATATATATATATATATATATATATATATATATATATATATATATATATATATATATATATATATATATATATATATATATATATATATATATATATATATATATATATATATAGATAGATATATATATATATATAGATATTCACTGAAAAAACCATAGGTTATAGACCATATATAGTTAGGAATTTGGATTTACAAAACCTTGAAAATTCACTGGAAAAACCATAGGTTATAGACCATATATAGTTAGGGATTAGCATTTACAAAACCTTATTTTATTTCCACAAAACCATTGAAATTCCATATATAGTTAGTTGCACTAACTATATATCGCGGACCCGCAATCCACTGCTAATGATGTCACATATTACATCATTCATGACATGGTCAGTGACATCACTGATGACATCACTGATGACATCTCAAATGACATCACTGATGACATCACTGATGACATCACTGATGACAACACCCAGTGACTGTATGTTTCTGTAAAGTTAAAATATGTCTTACATATTGAAGAATGAGTGGATGTATAAGTGTCTGGATGAAGGATTTAGTAGGTGCATGACTGACTGTATGAGAGAATGATTAAATGTGTCTCACTGAGTGCATGGGTTAGTGATTAAAGTGTCTTAATTTGGCAATCATTATTTATGTTGTTCTGTAAACTGCTGCATGTTTAAATCAGTAGCTATATCAGTAATTATATGGGTTATTGAATGGTTGCCCAAGTATTTGTATGGGAGACTGAGTATGTGTGTGGGTGGCTGGGAGGTGTATAACTCTGTGCATAGATGTGTGAGCAGTTGATTCCCTAGGTGTATGGGTTCAAAAGTGCATGTAGAAACAGCTGTATGGACAGTTGACTGTGTGCATGAGTATATTGGTGAGTGAATGGATATCTCAGTGCTACATGTCAAAGTAAGTACATATGTAAAACACACTCCATGTGAGAGTTGACATATATAAATAACTGAACATAAGAGCCAGTGAATGTGAGAGTGGCTGTATGAATCATTGTGAACTTGTATCAAGGATTGTATAAGAGAGTAAATATGTGTTAGTATATGTTTGAATAAGTAAGGTGTGTATAACTGTATAGTTGAGGAAATGGAGATGTGATTGATTCTTTGCATGACTGACTAGGTGTGTGAGTAACTCCATGGATGTGTGACAGTCTGTGAGTGCCTGTTTACACTGAGTGTATCTAAGGTTATATTAGAGTCTGAAGATGTATTATCACATAAATGATATCATTAGTGATGTAATCAGTAATGTCAAATGAGATGTCAGTGATGTCATCAGTGATGTCATTTGAGATGTCATCAGTGATGTCATCAGTGATGTCATTTGAGATGTCATCAGTGATGTCATCAGTGATGTCACTGACCATGTCATGAATGATGTAATATGTGACATCATTAGCAGTGGATTGCGGGTCCGCGATATATAGTTAGTGCAACTAACTATATATGGAATTTCAATGGTTTTGTGGAAATAAAATAAGGTTTTGTAAATGCTAATCCCTAACTATATATGGTCTATAACCTATGGTTTTTTCAGTGAATTTTCAAGGTTTTGTAAATGCAAATTCCTAACTATATATGGTCTATAACCTATGGTTTTTTCAGTGAATTTCATTGGTTTTTTAAAAGCTAATATCTATAGCTGTAAAATATATTCTTTATTAAGTGACGTATCACGTAGCCCGTGAGACGCCTCATGATGCATCGCATAACCGTGACGTATCGTCTCTGCAGCGCAAACCAAACCCAAAACGTAAGTGCGCCAGAACACGCTTAAAGATATATATATATTTTTTTAACCTTAATTAGACAAAATCCACACGTGCACATATCACAAACGTTCAAAAAACACAATATGTCGGACTCCCGTTACGCTGCCGGTTAGCTGCCCGGTTAACGTACCAGGAAGCACCTTTACCGCGAAAAATCGCAATTTTTTTTTTCTTTTGCCCCGCAGGGAACTTTAATAGCCCCCTCATCAATCCTAGGGGTTCAGGAGGGGTCTGCCTTACCCCTTTCATTCATTTACACCTTTTTTTTTTCCACCTCTTGTCTCTCGATCCCACAGAGAGACAAGATGGCGGCCGCTCCAGACTGTTAACAATGTTAACAGCCAATCAGCTTCTCCTCAGACTCCCGTTACACTGCCGGTTAGCTTCCCGGTTAGCTGCCCGGTTAGCTGCCCGGTTCGCGTACCAAGACGCGTCTCTACGGCGAAAAAATCGGATTTTTTTTTTTTTTTGGCCCCGCGTGGCTTTATAATATCCCCCTCATCAATCCTAGGGGGTCAGAAGGGGTCTACCTTGCCCTCTTTCCTTAATTTCCCCCTTTGTTTTGGCCTCCTCTTGTCTCTCGATCCTACCGAGAGACAAGATGGCGGCCGCTCCGGACTGTTTACAATGTTGACAGCCAATCAGCTACTCCTCAGACTCCCGTTACACTGCCGGTTAGCTTCCCGGTTAGCTGCCCGGTTAGCTGCCCGGTTCGCGTACCAAGACGCGTCTCTACGGCGAAAAAATCGGAATTTTTTTTAATTTTTTTTTTGGGCCCCGCGTGGCTCTATAATATCCCCCTCATCAATCCTAGGGGGTCAGAAGGGGTCTACCTTGCCCCCTTTCCTTCATTTCCCCCTTTGTTTTGGCCTCCTCTTGTCTCTCGATCCTACCGAGAGACAAGATGGCGGCCGCTCCGGACTGTTTAGAATGTTGACAGACACCGGAGAGCCAATCAGCTTTGCATCGCAAAGTTCCGTTACGCGAAAAGTACGCGAACCGGAGCGCTGCCCGGAGCGCTGTTACAGATATATATCTTATTTTAAACGTTAATTTCTCAAAATCCACTGAAGCACATATATTGAGACCTAGCAAAGGCACATCGGGCTAACAGTCCCTACAATTTTGCCAAGTTTCGTGCAAATCCATTCAGCCGTTCGAGCTAAAAGTGAGTCCAACCGCCCTATGGAAATTAACATTGGAAAAACGCGTTTTGGGACCCCCCTTTTTTCTCGGCCCCCCTTGACCAACCCCCCCAAATTTTCAGGGGTTGCTCAGAAACAAAATGTGCCATTTTCCTGAAAATTTCAGCCGATTCCGTCCACAAACGCCAAAGTTATTAGACATAGAATTTTCAAAAGTTCCATAGAGAAAAAATCCTAACTATATATACCTACTGGCTATCGCCAGTAGGTAATATATATATATATATATATATATATATATATATATATATATATATATATATATATATATATATATATATATATATATATGATGTCACTCACAGTGAAGTTAGCCAATGGATATAAACACGGATTAAGCAAGGACCCCCTGCCAAGGAGAGCAGGGTCAGCTGGTTCTCAGGGTGGCACCTTTAGGTTCTTGACACCATTGCTTGAAATCAAGTTATACACTGTTGACTTCATGAGTGGGTTCTAGAGAAATGATTACACTTAGAACGCTCCATTTGTTAATATTACACCCCAATGGTTGTGGAATAAATCAGTGGACTGAAGCAAGGGAAGTTTATGGTCAAGGTAAACATGGGATTTCCAATAATGCTTCTGAGTATGGCCTGCCATTCCGTAGCAGTGATGGGCAACCAAAGATATTTTCACCGGGTGGCTGGCATTTCTAAGGAGAGCCTAGAGGAAAAAAGTTACTAGCAACTGCGGCCGCTTAGGGGGAGGTTGCACCGGCGGGGTGCGTGGCCTCACTCTACCACCCCAAGCCAGCTTTCACTCACCGGCTTTCTGCTCCGGACCTCGGGACCTTGCTGGCGGCGGGCGGGGCTCTCTTCACACAGGGGGAGCTACGCTCTGCTCCCGGTCGTGCTGCGGCGGCTCTTGGGCTCCGGGGCTCTCCCTTGGTCCCTCCTCACTCACCGGATCCCGGGGTCGGCTCCCGGCAGCTTCCGGCTTCCTCTGTCCTGTCCCGGGCCGGCAGCCAATCAGAGCGCGGCCCGGGGAATAAGGTCACGTGATGTCCCGCAGTTCCGCCCCCGGCCTGCCTGACTTCCTGGTCACGGCCGGGCGGCAACAGCGGGGACAGTGGGGACAATTTCAGCGGGCAATGCCGGGTGGGCACCGGCCTGAAAGATACATAAACCATAAAGCGCTCCCAAAGCGGTAGTGGCAGAGTACAGCGCAAAATCGCGGGGTGCCAACACTTCTTGGATGAACTGCTGACAGCCAATCAGATCTCACAATGAGATGCTGACAGCCAATCAGATCTCACGATCAGAGATATGTGGTTAGGCTCCGCCCAGATATATAATTTGATTCTCTTCTAATTTTCCCAGGAACTACTGGAGGGATTTACACTATTTAACCAAAAGCGTGATCTGCGTACCAGACACTACCATTTTGACAAGTTTGGTGTAATTCCCTTCAGCGGTTCAAGCTGTAGCCGTGTCTAAAGGTCCTATGGAAATTAACATGGGGAAAACACGTTTTGGGACCCCCCTTTTATCTCGGCCCCCGCTTGACGAATCCCCCCCAAACTTTCAGGGAAGGAGAGGAAATTTGCGAAGATTCATCAACCAGCGCCAAAGTTATTCCCAATAGAATGTTGGGGATTTCCTATGGAAACTAGGTCCTAACTATATATACCTACTGGCTACCGCCAGTAGGTAATATATATATAATATATATATATATATATATATATATATATTTTTTTTTTATTATTATTATTTTTTTTTTTCAGCTCCAACTTTGATCCTCAGTGAAGGGTAAAGAACGGGTCGCACTCGCTAGGGTATTTTTCCATCAGATGATTTATTAATGCATCAGTTTTAGAGCAAAACACAGGACTCGTTTTGGCGTTGCGCACCTTTTTCCACTGTGTACAAAGTGCACGTCAAATTTATTGCCATTTAGACAGTCTCGCCACCAGTGTTACCTGCACATAAATCAAAGGCATATAGAGAGGACTTTCCCAAAGTGCATATTTACAAGATGAGTGCCATTTTAACACATATTATCCTCAAACAAAATTCTTTAAATTGTGGTTTGGTTTCCATATTCTCAAAATAAATATTTGCATTTTCAAAAAACAGTATTTTTCAGCGCATATAGATAATTTGAATGCCTAATTATTAACCATCAATAAATCATACAGTTTAACTATACTTGGTTATAATTCATTATGGCAATTTTTAAGTTATGAATCACGCGCTCTCTAAAGCCCCTCACATGATTAATGCATCCTCAATACTACATGTTATGGCTTGTTTCATCTTGCATAATTGAGCCCTGAATGGGCTTCCTAAATTATATTATTCATTCCAATTTCGAAACCAAATACATCGATTATTTCTATTTCATATGAACTGAAGGCGCCAAATAATCCTATTAACAATAAAAAAGCAAGAGAAATATATGTGTACGTATTTACACGTGCAGCAGACATTTTCTTATTTAATTTTCTCAAATGTTTTGACCAGAAATCAGCATGTACAGTTAATCTCAATCTTCGGACTCTTATATTAACCCATTAACCTAAGTGAATTGAAAATTCTTCTTAATGTTTAAGCCATCAGGGATTACTGTTTGCATATCAATTATATACCTTGACTCGAGCCTTCTATGCTTTAATTCCCTATAACCCCCACGGTCACTTGCAGGGATGTGGTCTAAACAAAAGAATTTTAGGAGATTCCTATCACTGTTATGGTTTAGAGCGAAGTGTCTTGACACAGGGTATGAAAAATCCTTTTTTTCTATCGCTTGAGCTTGTTCTAGGATTCTCTTCTTTGTGGGGTGTATAGTACTTCATATGTTCTTTTTAGTGCAAGGACAGTAAAGACATTATACACAGTATGGTGTGTTACATGTTAAAAATTTGCTTATTCTTTTCGCACCTCTCATCCCAGGTATTTTGCACGAGAGGACTCTAGGGCTATTTTTGCACACCTTGCATTTAGAGCAAGGGAAAAATCCTGTGACCTTGCTAATCCTAGGAACAAACGGAATCGTTCATAGTGCCTCTTGACCAGTTCATCTCTTAGGGACGGACTCTGCCTAAATGTTATCTGCGGATAGTCAGGTAATGACCTTCCTATTATCTGGTCAGTTTTTAGAATATGCCAAGTCCTGGATAGTATTTTTCTCAGAGTCCCTGCCTCATTTGAAAAGGTGGTGATAAATCTGCATACATCATCCTTCCTTTTAGATGCACTTTATCTTTGAGCAGGCACTGTCTGGGTATTTTTTCAACTTTGCTTAAAGTTTTAAGTAGAAGCTGCTCACAATAGCCCCACATCTTTAATCTGTCTATGGCTTCATATGCTGAAATGTAAAAGTAATCTACGTTGGTACAGTTCCTTTTTAAACGTAAAACGTCCCCATATGGCATGCTATCTTTTTAAACTTTTTGGATGGCTACTTGAGGCTTCTAATGTCGAATTTCCAGCAGTCTCCTTCCTAAATAATGATGTGCATATCTTGCCCTGTGCAGTAAATACTTTTAGGTCTAGAAAGGAGACTTCCCTTTTGCTCATCTGCCCACTGAATTGTAAATTCAAAGTGTTGTTGTTCAATTACCAAATATACTCTTCAGCATCTTTCTGTGGACCCTTCCATAGAATATATAGGTCATCGATATGACACATTTGACCCACTTATGATATTTGTCCTCCCAGGCCACCTGCTTCTCCCACCAGCCCACAAATAAATTTGCGTAGCTGGGGGCGAAGCAGGTGCCCATAGTGGTTCCACGTATTTGGCGGTAATGCTGTCTCTCAAAAAGGAAGATATTGTTAGATAGGCAGGAGCTGATAAACTCAATTAGCATTTCATTATGCTTTGTTAACTCCAATGACCTGCCTTTCAGGAAATAATGTACTGCTTGTAAACCCTTAGTATTCTCAATCACATTATAAAGGATTGTTATATCCAAAACTATCATTATCATATCTTCCTTCCCAGGAATGTCCATGATGCTTTTGATATAATATGTCGAGTCCCGTATATAGGACGGTAACATTTGTACAAAGTCTGATAATAAGTGATCCACAAATTGGGATATAGCCTCGGTCAAACAAACAATAAAGGAAACTATAGGATGTCCAGGTGGTCTAGTGGCGTCTTTGTGCAGTTTCGGTAAATGGTAAAAGGTAGCTGTTACTGGGTATGGGCATGTCAGAAATTTAAACTCATTATCATTAATCATATTTTTATCTGCCCATTTTGGAATAAGTTTGTGGTATTTATGGATACTCACAATGTATTCATCTTTGGTTATCTTTGCATAACATGCAGTGTCAGATAATTGCTGAAGGGCTTCTTTAGTATAAAATTCTCGAGACATTAAAACAACATTTCCTCCCTTATCTGAGGGTTTACATACCAAGTCCAGATCACTTTTCAGATGTTGTATTGCTTCTCGTTGTCCTTTTGTCAAATTCATTACGGTATTTGATGACAGTGCCATCCTCATTGCTGTTATCTCCTTCTTGACCGATTCCTCAAAGACGTCAATTGTGTCATAGGGGGTTACCGGAATATAGGTTGATTTTGGCTTGAATGGTGTCTGTATTGATTGCTGTTCCAGTCCATACCTCCTAGCTTCTGTTATCGTAGATGTTGTATCTTGAAAACTGGTGGGTTTTTGGCTTGCCAAACTCTGTAGTGTCCTTAAATCCTCCCCCGTTATGGCGGTTGATCCCATTGCCTGTACAGTTTCCAGAGGGCGTATTGATGCACTTGTTGCGCCTTGATGTTGCTGCCCCCTCATTGCGAAGAATTTCTTTAATTTCAATTTGCGGGTAACGAGGTAAAGATTTATTCGCGTTTGAGTGTACTCAAGTCTTTTAGTAGAACAGAAAGTTAATCCTTTTTTGAGTACTATTTCCTCATCTGTTGTCAATTTTCTTTTCGTCAGGTTAACAATAGTCAAATCAGGAGGCAACTCTACTTCCTGAATCCCCTTTTGCTCTGCGTTTGGCCTGCTATTCCTTCTGATTGATTTGTAGCGGCTGCCCCTTCGCGTCTTTCTGTGACCTCCTGACACCTTTGTTCTGGGGGTTTCCCTCTCCCCCCCCCCCGTTGCCGGGAATTTCTCATTAACTGGAATTCCTCAACAAAACAGCCTCTTGGAGCTAAACTGTGGGGTGCAGTGCTTGTAAATTCCTCTCCTGACACTTCCGCGTCATTGCTTGCATCGGATTCCGACGTCTCTCTTGTTTCCACGCTTTGAAGGGCTGCTCCTCTCAGAGCACTTCGAGGGGCATCGAGTTTGCGGGCAAAGGTTAGTATCCTTCCCTGTTCATAATCTCTGGCAACACGATTGAATTTAGTGTGTTTTCAAATTTTTATTTGCTCTTGATACACAATGAGGTGTACTGTCATTTTTTCTCGCAGGTCATCCTTTGTTGCTGTATCCGGGTCAGTTGCAATTAATACTTCTATTTCTTCAATCTACTTTAAACATGTGTCACGGTCGCTCCAGGCAAACTTAATTAATATTTTTAGCATTCCCGAAGAGGCTTCAGTCGTGTATTCAGACCATTCTTTTTGCAATGCCAGGTCCAGATTTTCATATGATGGCAGAATGTAGATTCTTATCCCGCAGGGATACTCTTTACCTCCAAGAAGTTTTGTAAAGAGGTGGCTTCCCACCATTTGCGAATTTCGTGTTCCATCAGGCACTCTAATTTGTTGAACTGTGCAAAGTGCTTGGTTTCCCATTGCCTCAATTCTGGTCTGACCTCTGTAGCGGTGCCCATTTAAAAACGTCTGCTGCTTCCTCATTGCGGGATTCATCAGAAAACATTTTCGCTGGCTTATAGAATGTGTACTTTTGCAAAAGATGTTCTTTCTACCCAATCTCACACTCCAGCTACGATATACTCGTATGATACGAAAGTTCCTCAGACTCGCATAATTCCTGCGGATTACTAGGTAACCGGCGGGCGCGTTCACGGACTCACCCAGCCAGTTGTCCGTCCGTAATCTTTCCTCAATGTTACAGTCTAGTAGCGGTGCTCAGCGGTTCAAGTCCAAGCTCTGATTTCCACCAAAGTACCGCTGTCGAGCACTCAGGAGTGGGTGCGGTTCCTAGTCCACTGCAGTGGCTCCACGTACAATATTCAGCTCCAACTTCAGTCCCAGGTGAAGGGTAAAGAACGGGCCGCACTCGGTAGGGTATTTTTTCCCCAGATAATTTATTAGTGCATCAGTTTTAGAGCAAAACACAGGACGCTTTTCGGCGTTGCGCGCTTTTTTCCACTGTGTACAGAGTTCACGTCAAATCAATCGCCATTTAAACAGTCTCGCCAGCAGTGTTACCTGCACACAAATTAAAGGCATAGAGAGAGGACTTCCCCAAAGTGCATATTTACAAGATGAGCGCCATTTTAATACATGTTATCCTCAAACAAAATTCTTTAAATTGGGGTTTGGTTTTCATATTCTCAAAATAAATATTCGCATTTTCAAAAAACAGTATGCCTAATTAATACCCATCACTAAATCATACAGTTTACCTATACTTGGTTATAATTCATTATGGCCATTTTTAAGTTATGAATCACGTGCTCTCTAAAGCCCCTCACATGATTAATGCATCCTCAATATTACATGTTATGGCTTATCTCCTCTTGCATAATATATATATATATATATATATATACATATATATATATATATATGTATATATATATATATATATATACACACACACACACACACACACACACACACACATACATAATGGAGCAGGATTTCACGAAAAGACTACATACTAACAGTAAGTAGTGTCTAAACAACCATTACACTGCACGTGGGAAGCTTACTTTGCAAATCTGCCCGAACTAATCAGAATTAATGTGTAAATAATCGTAAATGTAACAATCTTGTGTTTAGAATGGATTAAAGTTTTTGCATTGCAAGGCTGCATGTGTAATTCGTAAAATGCATGGTGTGTGATGCTTGAAACTCACAAATAATGCTGTTTTCTGCTTAAGCTATGCTAGGCTGACAAGTTAATAACGAATTAGTGCTAAATTGGATAGTAGTGCCATAGAAATTATGGTTAGTGCTGCAGAAAGAAAAATTAGGGCACATTTCGAGTGACTTCTCAAATCCTCTTCTATTTCATTAAAAAAGTCTGACATGCAGACTGAAACATGGAATTTCTTTTTTTGTGTGGAAATTGGTTATTAGCATTTACCAAATATAATACAATAGAGACAATAAACAGAAATATGTAATACAATAACGTGAATGACATTGGAATTAATGTATAATATTTAAATGTATGAATTTCTGAAGGGTGGAGATATTATCCGACTAGAATACAAGTGATACATTAATAAGATGCAAAAAGGAGAAAAGAATTCAAGTATGAAAAAAACAATAAGCAATTTGATAGAAAAGCTCCAATGACAGATGATAAGATAGAGAAGAAGTTTAAAGCCACAAGGTCAAGAACATGATATAAGGTGAGGTATAAAATAGCAATCAATTATATGGGAGAAAAAGAAAAAATATATAGGAAATATAAAGGAAAAGCAGAAATAATAAAGGAGAAATGGCAATAGAGTAAATAGGTAAAAAGAATACAACATATAGTGTAGAAAGCTATATAGGTGAAGCAGCCAAAGGTAAGAGAAAGAAGGCAGAAGAAATGAGATGAGAGCGGATTTAGTGCATGTACTCAGTGTTAGTATGCAAATCTGTAGCAATGAAGGTGAGAAGAGAGTAAAGAAAAAAACCCAAAAGCAAGAGAAAAATAGGAAGAGAGAATGATTTATGATACAATGGAATTCACTATGGAGTGAGCGGAATTGCCTATCATGGAATCAGTATTCAGTTGTAAAAAGGGGGACAAGCTTTGATTAAATAGTTGTGTGTGTCTGATCATGTAAAGCGTAGATAACTCGTTCATTGGAGGCAGTTTGGATCATAGTCACCAGCCAAAATTCTTGAGAGGGTGGAGTCGGAGATTTCCATTGTCGTAATATGCATGCACTTTCAATACCAGCAGCAGACTTCCAGTTAAGTCTCTGGTGAGCAGTAGCTTTACTACTGTGATCTAATGCGCAACTAGAGTGTTAACATTCTGAATTTATGGCAAATGTGTGACACATCTGAATATCTTCTTGATCAAATCAAAGTAAAAAACTGAAAGCATTTCCTACTGACAAGACTGTAGTAAATGAGGAAATTAGGAATCATCATGACAAATAACTCTTCCAAGATGGCCACCGGAGAAAAAAGAGCCCAAATGTAGCACAAATATCACCCAGATGAAGTCCAATGAGAGTGTTTTTTTAGGGAGTTTTATTTTGTGCAGACTGGTCAGGTATTGAAGGGTTGCATCTTACTTGGACCCCGTAGTGTTTATTTTTGCACAAAATACTTGAGATTGATCTTGCGAAACATTGAACTTTACTATTCTGTTAACCTGAAGTTGCTCTGAGCTGGGCTTTGTAACAACCATTTTTATACTGGTTTTAGTTAATTCTCATTGTATTGTATTAAGAAAGAGGACTTACTGTTTTTATGTATACTTTTATGATCTATGTTTCTTAAATTAGATCGAAAAATGTTTATTGAATTCAATTGAAGTCTCCAAAGATGGCAACCAGTGAAAAAGGAGCTCAAATGTAGCACAAATATCACCTAGATGTAGCCCACGTACAGCCCAATGACAGAAGTGTGGGAAATTCCAGTTGGTAAGGGTTAATATGTCCTGTAATCAGCCAAGAAGTACCCATGCACTTATAAGATCACCCAGTCACTTCTGATGTAGTCATGTGAATCCCCAGATATTACCCCTGTACTCATGCAATCACCCAGGTGTTATCTATGTACTCCTTTAATTTCCCAGACTTTACCCCTGTACTCATGTAATCATGAATGCATTAGGCATACAGTGCTTCAATCAGCCAGCCATTATCTTTCCATTTTTTTAATCACGCAGGCACTACTCGTGTACTAATGTAATCATTTAACTAGTATTCACGTACTTTTAAAATCACCCAGTCACCATCTTTACACTCCTGTAACCACTCAGGTAGTATCTTAGTAGTTCAGTAATCACACAGGCAGTTCTATTATATGTTTTAGTTTCTAGGTTTCACTATATTCCAGAAATATTGTATTCATATTTCTTTTAAATATGATGTTGGTTTGAAAACGTTCAGACATATGTATGAATGCTTCTAACAATATGGAGAGTCTTGTATTTCAGTGATGTAATAATCTGCTGCTATATATTTTGCTAGGCCCAAAACTTATTTAGTTATTAGAAAAAAAGGCAAGTACTACCCATGCACTCTTCTAATGATCCGGACACTACATATGCACTGATGTAATCACTCAGGCATTAGTGCTACATTCATGCAATTACCCACGCAATACCTATACACTCCTACAATCACCACAGTATTATCCATGCACTCATTCAATCATGTAGCCATTACTTATGTACTTATATAATCACCCAGCCACTTCCCTTGCACTATTTCAATCACGTAGGTACTACACTTGTACTTATGTAATCACTCAGCCAGTAGTCATGCTGTTAGGAAATCACTCAGGCATTAACTTTGTACTCCTTTATTCATTCAGGCACTATCTGAGTAGTCCTGCAATCACCCAAGAAGTACCCATGCACTTATAAAATCACCCGGACACTTCCTATGCACTCCTGCAATGTCCCAGGCACTACTCATCCACTCATGCAATAACCCAGGTACTATCCATGCACTCCTTCTATCACCCAGCCAGTACCTATGCACTTATCCAATCACTCTGCCAATACAGAAACACTTATAAAATCACCATGCACTACCCTTGCACTCTTACAATCACCCAGGCACTACCCATACACATGCAATCATCCAGGTATTACCCATAAACTTGTGCAATCAGTCAGGCATTGCCCATGCACTCTTCCAATCACCAATACAGTACCTCTGCACTCATGCAATCACCTTGCTTTAACCAAGAACTTACAAAATCACCTAGGCAGTACATATGTACTCCTCCAATCACCCAGGCACTACTCATCCACTCATGCAATAACCCAGGCACTACCCATGCACTACTCCAATCACCTATTCACTACTCATGCACTCTTCTAATCACACAGACACTACTTATTCACTCCTTTGATTACCCAGCCAGTAGCCATGCACTCCTTCAATCCCCCAGTCACTACCTATGCACTTATAAAATCACAATGCACTATCCTTGCACTCCTCCAATCACGCAGGCAGTACCCATGCACTCATGCAGTCTTCCAGGCACTACTCATGCAATCATTCTGGCATTACCCATAAACTCATGCAAACACTCAGGCAAAACCTATGCACTTACAAAATCATCCAAACAATACCTACCCACTTACAAAATCACCCAGACACTCCAGATGCACTCCTGAATTCACCCAGGCACTACTCATCCACTCATGCAATAACCCAAGCACTACTCATGCACTGCTCCAATCTCCTGTGCACTACCCATGCACTCCTCCAATCACCCAGTCAGTACCTATGCCCTTATCCAATCACTCCACCAATACCCAAGCCCTTATGAAATTACCATGTACTATCCTTGCAATCTTACAATCACCCAGGTACTACCAATGCACTCATGTAATCATCCAGGCATTACCCATAAACTAATGTAATCAGTCTTGCATTACCCATGCACTCCTCAATCACCCATATATTACCTGTGCACTCATGCAATCACCCAGGCAGTAACCAAACACTTACAAAATCAGCCAGGCACTACCCATGCACTCCTTCAATCACCCAGACACTACCATTGCAGTTATACAATCACTCAGCCGTTATGCATACACTCCTTCAATTAGTCACACACCATAGGTTTCAGGGACGTTATAGTAAGAAATTAGCATATATAAAACCTCTGAAATTCACTAAAAAAACATAGGTTTCACGGATGTTACTGTTAAAAATTAGCATTGAAAAAACCTTAGAAATTCACTGAAAAACCCACAGGTTTCAGGGACGTTATAGTAAGAAATTAGCATTTAAAAATCCTTAGAAATTCACTGAAAAACACAGGTTTCAAGGACATTATAGTTAGTTGGACATATTACTCAAAACCAGAGAAATTTGGCTGTTATAGTTAGTTGATCTAACTATAACTCGTGCACCACAATGCACTGCACATATTACATCATTCATGACATGGTCAGTGACATCACTGATGACATCTCAAATGACATCACTGATTGAGTAAATGTACATTTACTCATTGAGTAAATGTAAGTGTGATTGATTCTTTTCATGAGTGAGTAGGATGGCTGCATAACCGACTAGGATGAGTGCTGATGTGTCAATGTCGATGTAGACACAAGAGTGCATTTTTACAGTCTTCTATTGATCAGTGATAGCATGTATGAGTGATTCTATGGGTGAGTGAGTAGATGTGTGTGTAGACCTAGGAATCAGTGAGTAGGTATGTAGAAACTGATATTGGTGTGTCAATGGTTTCAAAAATGTTACTCTGTATTTTACAGTGAGTGATCAAAGGTTATACTAGTGTATGATGAGGTGTATCATATTGTCACATGGATGATGTCATCAGTGATGCCATTTGAGATTTCATCAGTGATGTCACTGACCATGTCATGAATGATGTAATATGTGACATCATCGGCAGTGCATTGCAGGCGCACAAGTTATAGTTAGCAAAACTAACTATAAAGGAAGAATTTCTGTGGTTTTCTATGAGTGAAATGTCTAGCTAACTATAACATCCCTGAAACCTATGGATTTTTCAGGGAATTTCTAAGGTGTTTTTAATGCTAATTTCTAACTATAACGTCCCTGAAAACCTATGGTTTTTTTTCACAGAATTTCAAAGGTTTTTTAAATGCTCATTTTTAAGTGTAATAGTAGTAATATGTATTGTTTTTGTACTGATTTTCTACATTTTTTTAATTGTTTATTTATAAATATTTTATTCAATAAATAACAATATATATTTTGTCTGAAAATTGCAAAACATTTTTAAAAACATTGAAACTGAGATTTTTATTTTTTTATTTTAATATACTTATATTATTTTATTTTTTTCAAATTTTTGGGGGAGTCAAGCACCCAAAGCGTCCCAATCACGATGGGTGTGTGGATTCTAGCCGCCATTTTAGAAAAGTCATGAAGGATCCATGTATGGTGAGCGATGAGTGGGTGGTTTTCAGTTACGTCATTTTATATTACGTGATGTGAGCGATTGGTATGCGACCGGTCCACGACTCCTGCCCCCGTGTATTCGCAACACATGCGCACTATGGTATGTGACGCTTGCGCGGTGGTGGGTCCCGCATGAAGTCATACACGTCTGGGACACACTGGGTGCGCGACTCCTGCGAATTTTTTTTATGTTCTAAAATTATATTTATGTGTCTTTAATATACATATTAGGTTGTGAGATTATCTAGGATATTCATAAAAGTAATATATTTGTACTTATAATAAACTTATATTATTTTTAAATATATTTTGCGAAGTCGCGTCGGGTGCGTGCTTCGTGAGTGCAGGGTGCGCGGATCCCATGTGACCTAAAAAAATAAAAGATTTGATTGGTTCATAACATTTCCCACTGTAACTATTGAAGGACTCCACCCATTTTAGTCATCCTGTTTAGGGCAATTCAAGATAGACATCTCTTCTACATCAAGAGCTAGTTTTGCAGTTTTTTGGGGTGTTTTTCTGATATTGTGTTGGAAGAATGGCCAGTTCACAACCTCCTCATCATTCTTCGGATGAAGATATTTTTGGAAGAAGATCCACCCAAGCAGAGGCCTGAGTCTGTGGTCTGGAAGTTTTTTACCTTTCCTGCTGGTCAGAAAAAATTTAAATGCTACGAAAGTCACATGCTTGATATGTCAGAGGGTCCTGTCGCGAGGCAGTGAAAAAAATTACTCCTGCCGAATGGCAAGTATGTACAAACATCTACGGACCATCCACCCATGCAGTCTTGCACGAGAGGAGATGAGACGTGCAGCACCAAATACACCAGCAGCCATTGCTAGCACCTCCGGAATGTCCACATCAACACCTCCAATGGACATTCGTTCAGATTTCAATTTCCTGAGCAGCACTGCACTAAGTGCAAAGCCGTCATCTGTAACGGTGAACAATCCTGAATGCTGTTCGCGCAGCACAGCGCAATCATAAATGTTATTTTTTTATGTTTGTTTTTGTTTTTGGAATGTTCTTTAATTCCAAAAGTTACCAGTTTATTTTTTTTTCCTTTTACTGTTTTCTTTTTAGAAAAACACCAAAAAAATTACAAAATTGTTAAAAAAATACAAAACAATACAAAATAACAAAAGAAGAAATAAAAAGAATTACCTTCTCTGGTTAAAAAAAGAATTATAATTGCATGATAATGTCTGAAAGTTTGGTTAAATATATGTGTAGAGCATGATTGACTGAAAGAATGTATTAGTAGTATATGGTGAATGTATAGGTGAAGATTTAGGAGGATCATGACACTGCAAGCTCTTTAGCTGCACTGCGCTCTGGCACTTCTGAAGCAAAGAGATGTGACATATGTACATGAATATGTTGCAACTCTGTGCTTCCATCTGCACTGCTGCACAAAGTGCAGCCATGCAGTGACACAGAATGTCTGTGTCGTGGGGAGATTGTTTTTGTACAGGAAGGGACACTTTCTTGCACAAAAACAATCAATAAAGGCATTTTCCTCTTTTAATGTATGCTGTGGAATGCAGGATGCATTGAAAGAGGAAAAAATGAGGAGAAATTAAAACAATTCTCGTTGTGCCTTGCTACACCAACTCTAGGATGCCGCAGCATTCACACACATCTCCAGATTTATGATTTCTCATGAATCTGGAGATGTGTATTCTTCTCTGAGGGTTGCCTGGGAACACCCACTTCAACACTTATGGAACGCCCCTTCAATGCAAAGTGCTGTGTATGAAGGGGTTGTATTTACAAGGAGAAGAAAAGCCACGCAGGGTGGCTTTTCCTCTCCTTGTAAATATGAAGGAATGCGTTGGGCCATCACTACGTTACAAAAAGTGACGTACTGGTGGTGCAGGGTGCCTGTAAATCTGCCCCATAAGTGCTTAGATATTGGCAGAATAATACAATAACAACATAGTGCTGGATGGGTGATTGAAGAATTGCATAAGAGTGCCAGGAGTTGTCCTACGCTGCATGGGTACTACTTCAGTATTTAATGGAGTGGACCAATAGTAAGTATCTACTTAGAGATTTGTAGGGATTATGCACATTATATTGTATGTGTACTTGTGTTGGTGCCTTAGTCACTTTATAAGAATACCACTAAGTAACTGGAATAATGATAGTGTTGCAAACAGAGTGAACACTTAATTTCTAAGTACTTATGTATTAGTGGAGTGATAGGATAAGTAGATACTGGTAGATAAGGGATTAAAGAAGTGCATAAGACAGACTGGACAATTCCTACACTGTATAAGTACTAACTGGGTATTTATAAGAGTGTATCAATAATATGTAGCTGCTTAGAGGTCTGCATGGATAGTGCACACAATATTGCAGCTGTAGTTGTGTTAGTGGCTAGGCCATTCCATAACTACATGACTAGTAACTGCAATAATTACAGTATTACAAACAGAGTGTATAGTGAATTTATAAATGCTTAGGTATTGGTGGAGTAATAGGATACGTAGATAGCGCTGGATGGGTGATTAGAGAAATGCATGGGACAGACAGAAAGATTCCTACACTGCATAGTATTAACTGGGTATTTAGAAGAGCGTATCAATAGTTTGTAGCTGGCTAGAGGTGTGCATGCACAGCGTACAAAATATTGTACCTGCACTTTTGTTAGTGACTAAGCCATTCCTTAAGTATACGACTAATAACAGGAGTAATTTCAGTGTTGTAAAGAAAGTGCTTGCTGAATTCATATGTACTTAGGTATTGGTGGAGTGCTAGGATACGTAGATAGTGCTGGATGGGTGAATGGAAAAGTGCATGGGACAGACAGAAAAATTCCTATACGGCATAGGCACTGGGTATTTAGAATAGTGTATCAATAGTATATAGCTGGTTAGAGGTCTGCATGCTGTAGGACTTCATAATTGTGCACTATTGTAGCAATGACCTAGGCACTATGGCCGGGGTAGGTCTGGAAATGCTAATGAAGGACACCTTTGCAGAATTGATGTTACTTTTCCCCCAAACTGCCTTTGTCTAGTCTAACATATGTCAAAGACAGAAATGGTACTGGTCCAATCAATTTTGTCCACAGATTGAGAAAGCTAGGAAACATGTCAATAAAGCTGTTTCAGCTTATCTCAGAGATTATAGGATGGGGCCATTCACAAAACAATCTGCGTTTTAATATGGATGGCATCTACAGGAGAGATGTTGTAGATTTCACAGATGAGGGTAAGAGAGTCATTCTCAACAACTTTAGACTCTTCATAGGCACTTACTTGTAGTTACCAAAATCACCCAATAAAGACAACAGCTCTTTTTAGAGCCACCCAAGATCCAAATATATAACATAGATTTATATTACAAAAAGATTACACTTTTTTTTGCTTGGAGTCGTGTACCCAGCACGTTCTGGAGTCGTGCACCCAACGCGTTCACACCAGGGGGCAGCGCTGGGAGTCACGCATCCAGCGCGTTCACACTAGGGGGACATGCTGAGAGTCGTGCTGGAGTCGTAACTCCAAATTTTTTTGTAAAAAGAAACTGCCTCCTACCACTAATTTCTATTCGCCCTGGAGACCCCAACCCCTGAGACCTGGGCACTTAGATGGGGACCGTGGGGTGATCCCCAATGCCCCCACGGTCCCTGCCGGCTCCCCGCGTCCCCCGGGAAACGGCATTGCTTTTCCACATGGGGAGCTGCTAACATGCAGCTCCCTGTGTGGGAAAGCAATTCTGCTTTGAATTTTAGTAGAGAGAGTAGGTTTCCCTGCTCTCTCTTCCAAAATCCAAAGCAGAGTTTGCTACGGTAGGGTGGGAGACATGCTCCCACCCTACCATAGCAAACAGCAGTGTCCCGGGGTGGGCACCCTGGGACACTGCAGGAGCCGGCCCTGGTGAGTAGCGGTCCCAGGGCCATCAAAGGTTCCAGGAGGGAGGCCCTGCTCTCCCCTCACAACATTTCAAAAGCCCTGGGGAGGTTGTGATCCCCGGGGCAGGGGGGGGGGGGTTGAATGCCCCCCCACGTAAAAACATAAAAGCCCCGGGGATGGCTTTGTTTTTTTTATTTTTGTGGCTGGATCCATGCACCCTGCGTGCATATCGGCGTTTTAAAAAAAATGCATTTTGTGCCCTGGGGGTCCTTGTGGGAACCCCTAAGCAGGCCTACAGGGTCAGGGTGTTTCAACCCTGCCCCCTTTTATTGTTTTGCGCCTTTATTTTACTGTTTTCTTGTGCCTTGGTTCTACCAAGACACAAGATGGCTGCCAACAGTTCCTGGTTTGAAGTGTTGACAGCCAATAGGAATGCAGGTCATGATCCGCAGGGTGCGCGGATCCTGCGCGACTCTATATATCAATATTTTTTTAATTTTGATTTTCTCATCAACTACTGAACGGATTTACACCATTTAACAAAAAGAGTTCTTTCTGAACCAAGGGCTACCTTTTTGCTAAATTTGGTGTTATTCCGTTCAGCAGTTCGGGCTGTAGCCGTGGCTAAAGTTTCCTACAGGAAATTGCATGGGGAAAACATGTTTTGAGACCCCCTTTATTCTCGGCCCCCGCTTGCCAAATCACCCCAAAGCCTTTTCAAGATAAGAGTGGACCGGAGCGGGCCACAAGTTTTGTAAATTTAGCGAAGATTCATAAACCGGTGCCAAAGTTATTGGGAATAGAATGTTGCGATTTTCCTATGGTAACTAGGTCCTAACTATAGGTAATATATATATATATATATAAATAAACATATATATATATATATATATATATATATATATATATATCTATATATATATTCACTGAAAAAACCATAGGTTTCAGGCCTTATATAGTTAGGAATTAGCATATAAAAAACCTTTGAAATTCACTGAAAAAACCATTGGTTTCAGGCCTTATATAGTTAGGAATTAGCATTTAAAAAATCATTGAAATTGCTCCTAAATAGTTAGTTGTACTAACTATATTTCGCGCACCCGCAATCATGACTAATGTAACTATTTAATATGTGCACTTGAACAATATTTTCTTGTGAAATCTTTTAAACGCTATTAAGTACAATATAAATTGTAACTTTACAAGTAAGTGAAATGTACTAACATTTCGAGTGCAATATGGGACATAAAGGCTCAAAGGAAAAGTCACGTGATGGCATTGGGATTTGAAGACCTACCATATTTTAAGTCTACGTCCGGCTGTGATCAAGGCTGACTAACAGCTGAAACGCGTAATGAAAGTGAGAGAATGCAGCCTCCAAGAGTGAAATAAAAACGCTGTTTTCAAGGATATATTTCTTCATATATACATGGGGAAATGCTCCGGATCAGGAGGATCTGTAGCGCTGACATAGATTGCAAGGAGGCTCAACTAGCCTGTAAGAACAGATTCCTGCAAAGGGGGTACTTGAAGGAAATTATACATAAAGAGATAAGCAGAGCAAACTCCCTCGAAAGGACATCTCTGTTGCCCAATTGCACCCAACGTATGAATGTTACATCCACTGCTGCTAACAATGAAACCCGCCTAATTCTAACTTTCAATAATCAACATTTGGTTATTCGCAACATAGTCAAGCGCAACTGGACACTTATCTCTAGTGACCCAGTATTAGGTGCTTTGGTCAGTAGCTCCCCTAGCATAGCTTATAAAATAGCTAGAGCTATGGGTAACTGTTTAGTGACTAGCAGCCCTGAGGTCAGGACCACGGGCTCGTGGCTGGACTCTAGTAAGGGCTTTCTCAAGTGTTCTTCCTGCAAGGCTTGCAGAAATGGAGTAAGCAGAAAGAAATACTCTACTCCATTTAGTAATAAAACCACGCCAATTAAATGCCAACTGACGTGCCGCACCGAGTACGCGGTGTATGTGCTGGAGTGTCCCTGTGGTCTGCGCTACGTTGGTAGCACAAGACCACACGTTTACAAACGCATCCTCCAGCACCTACGGGCTATTTCCAATGGCGACACTGCGTACCCGGTAGCTAGGCACTTTGAGGGGGTCCATGGTAAAAACCCCTCACACTTGAGATATTTTGTCATTGACACAGTACCACCACAGAGAAGGGGAGGCGATTGTGAGCTACTGTTGCAGGGATTAGAGACCAGGCACATAATTCTATTAGACACCAAGACCCCCAATGGTCTCACTGCTGGGGAGGACTGCCACACTTATTTATGAACATAGTTCACAACATCAACTAATTAATTATACAAACGTAAACATATTAGCTATCTCGGCTATATTTCTTATTGTTCAAAAGTATTGTTTTTATAACACTTTCCTAATTCACTTTTCTTTAGGTAGCACAATTTCTCTATTTAATCTGCCAATATTTATTGCTGATTTTGCACGTATTCCAACTGTTGCTCAATCTGTACTGTCACCTGCCTTACCCACTTGGGTATGATGTCTAAACAAATGGTAGCGACTATTATGCGCATTCATTTGTGGGCCTGTCCTCGTATATTTTAACCTATACGTAGGGCTAATGTATGAATTTTCTATGCACAGATGACCCGATCAGTAGCAGGTTTCCTCATAACATCTTAGAAAAACTATCAGGTACACACATAGGACCATGGTTTTAACTGTATTGTAGTGCAATAACAAAAGATTTTAATATAAATCCAATATGTGATTTATATATATATATATATATATATATTAATTCAATTTTGATTGTTTACATCATGTAATTGCTGCTATATTTATATGTGTATTTATAATTATATTTATGTATTTATATTTATAATTATGGTTCAAAATAGTTTTACCTGTCGATAAATACCTAGGTCCATAATATATTGTATTATACATAGTTCATAAACCATGAGCACGCTTAGTTGGTTTTGACTTGCATACCTAGATTTATGCAGTAACTTGTTTAGACAAGATTTTTTCTATGTCTATTGAACGATTACTTTTCTGTTGGCACTAGCACTTTAAAAGGAGCACATACGACCCTGCACGTTGTCATGTGATCAAGGCCTCGTTAGACTGAAACGCGTAATGGTGGTGTGGTGGAGAGCAAAATAAAATAAATAGCACCAGTACCTGGGTTTGCCTCGTCTTTTCAAAACCTGCGTGACTGCTGGAGACGTCTTTGTGCCTGATATATATATATATATATATATATATATATATATATATATATATATATATATATATATATATATATATATATATATATATATATTCACTGAAAAAAAACCACAGGTTTCAGACCAGTTATAGTTAGGAATTAGCATTTAAAAAACCTATGTATATTGTTCATACATTTTTTTTGTTAGTTTTTTTGTCTTGGAGCGCTCCCGGTGCGTACCAGGGCGCATCCCATTAGCGCCCCCCCCCCCCGCCCCCCAAAAAAATAAAAAAATAATAATGAAGGAGTGCGCATAAAGAAAGGGGACAGAAAGAGTGGTGTAAAGAGAAAGAGAGCTACAGGGAGGAAAGCAGAGAGACAGTGTAATAGATAGTAAGACCGAAAAAAGGTGTTAGAGGAAGTAACTGAGAAAAGGAAAGACATGGGGAGTGACAGAGAGAAAGGACAGAGAGAGAAAAGGAAGGAGTGACAGAAAGGGACTGAGTGAACCAGAAAAGAAAGGAAAGTGAGGGAGTGTGGGTGAGCAGGAAGACTGAAAGAAGTTGAATGTGGTAGGAAAGTAAGGAAAAGGGAAATAAACATAGAGGATAAGAATAAGTGAGGGAAGCAGAGTAAGGAAACAGGGGTAACGTAGGGTGAGAGAAAAGTAGTAAGGTTAAAGAAAAGGATCATGACAAATTACATTTTTTAATCACACTTACCATATAATTAAAATAAACTTAATTTTCTTTTTTCTACACTTTGTATCTGTGAAAGAGAGAACAAAAAATAAGTTATAATTAGTAGAATATATATTTCAAAATAAAAGAGACAGGTCAAGAGGTTAAAAATCATAAAAGTGTATAAAGAAATAAAACAAGAGTGAAGGATACAGAAAGGGAAATAAAGTAATGTAGAAGGACAAAAAGACTGAAAAAGAAATAGAAGAAAAGCAAATTACTAAGAGTAAGGCAGATAAATTTAGTGACAAAGAGGAAGGGAAGATGAGAGAAATGAAGTGAAGGTAAGTAAGATACAAAAAGAATATGACAGAGCACAAAAAAAGAGATGAGTGAGTAAAGAGAAATTAGTAAAAGTGCAAAGGAGGAAAAGACGGAAAAGGCAAATAAAGCAGAGAGACTGAAAGCTGAAAAGTGGTGCAAGGGACAGCGGGGATGCAGACAGTTGAAATGGGAATGAGGGGTTCTAAAAAAGTGGAGTAAAAGAACGGGGATGAAACAGAGTGAGAGAAGTGTGAGTGAGTAAAGAGAGCTGAAAGAGGATGGAAAAAGGAAAGTGAGTGTGAGACAATGGGAATACAATATAAATTACACAAAACAAACTATAGAATAACTTCTACTACATATTACATAGTTTATTTTTGCTGTTCTCAGAATATATTGAATTTCACTAAAAACAGTGAGTTCAAACTATTCATCATATGACAGTGGGGAAAAAAACACAATCTAAAAGATTGTGTTTAAAAAAAACCATATAAACTTACAAATCATATATTTACACTAATCTTTGATTCACTTACTTTTCCTTGAGGCCAAATAGTAGATCGTGAAGGTCCTTTTCTTTGGAAAATAATCTGCTGTTCTCTAAAACTTCCATTTCATCGACTTTCTATAAAAAGTTATGACTCTTTGCTAATTCCAACACTATTCCTTACGGCCAAATAGTGTCAGATTTATCAGTCTATTTTCAAACTCATGAATTACCGTTTACCCGATGTTTTGAAAGAAAAGCTCATACCACATTTTTACAATGTATAACTATTCATATTTCCATCTCTGGATCACTCATGTTCAACATTTCCTATAATACTGATATCACTTACTATGAGATCCACTTACAGTACCTATATGAGAACTGGATTTTTTATATTATGTTCATCACTTTTACTCACAATATAATTTCAAATAGCAGACTAACTTTTATTAACTGCTCCTGTCTTTATAGGCCAATTACCTTTAGTTAAATTTCGGTTCTAAAAACACTAGGTAAGAATTTTTTAAGTCAAAAGGCAAACGTTGTTTGAAAGTCAAATGAGTATCATTACAGAAAGATCAACCTTTTCGACATTTTAAATAAGCTGTATAATGTCCTGATGTTGTTGAAGGACTGTCATGATAAATAATAGCTACAGTTACAAAGGTTCTTCCTGAAATTGTTAACTGAGATGCCACAAAATTTTTAATAGAAGTTGTCAATTTAGTTCCATCAGGTCTACATCGTTGGAACATTAAAATGACATACTGTCCATAAGTTTGTATAAATAATGTGGACAGCATTGGACACTTACATTGGGAACAAGCCATATTATGATCAGCTGCTTTAAGTAGATTATTAAAAGACACTGATTTGCAGTCTGGTAAAGTCAAATATATAAATCTTTCAGTGTCTATTCTAGTACTACTTGATAAACTACAATTGTCGCAGTCATGCTGCCATTGATAAGAAAGCCTAAAAAGAATTTTCTACATCTACACCTTCATCTTCCAATACACCAAACATATACAATAAAAATTCCTGACAATCCTGCTGAATATTTTGTGAATTTTTTTTTGACATGAACATATATCTAAAAGATTTCGAATTTCGGAAACACTTTCTATTTTTCCTCTATCACTGCTACATTTCTGAAACACAGAATTCAATAAACCGCAGAATCTTTGATCCCGATTTTCAACAATCTGTTCTTGTAAAGTTTTAAGAAAAAAAACAACATTAACCACTACATTAGCATAGCAGTTGACACCAGAACTGTTTTCAAATTGAAATCCAACAACATCTTGAACAGAATCCTTTTTCTTTCTGCTTACAATTACAGTTTCATCTACTTTTTGTCTTTTTGCTACTACCTCACTGCAATTATTCTCATTTCTTCTTTTTCGGCCTACCACACGTTTTTCAAACAGAGGATATTGAGGCAAATGTGGAGCATACTCTCTTCTTAACCTATTGTATTCTATAACACAATCTAGATCTGCACAAATCTTTGTCTCATCACACTCAATCAAGTACAATCCTGATAAAGTTCTGAGTCGTGATAATGCCACATATGCCATACCCTCTTTAAACACAGAACTTCCAATGTTCACCAAAGCACTATCTACACTTAAACCTTGAGATTTATGAATTGTCACCGGATATGCCAAACAAACCGGAAACTGTTTTCGGCGAACATATAAGTCTTTTACAAGCAAAAATCTAGCAGAATAACGACTAATTTGTTGTACTTGCTCAATACCATCAAATTTTATTTTTAAAAATTCAATTCCATCTCTATTTCTATAATTCACAAAATCAACAGCATGACCCATTGCTCCATTTACCAGACCTCTTTCAACATTTAAATTCCTTCTCAAAATGATACGACAATTTAAACACACATTCAGAGTCTTTTCAAAACCAGCTGTTTTAGATATACTTTTCTCTAATGAATCCAATTTTGTTTTCAAATTTTCTGACAAAACAATTGTTGCACCCATATGCTCTATTTTATCTATTGCTTCCAGTTTCACAATCTCTTCATTTTCTAACTTTAACATGTTGTTGTTGAAGATGGAACATTCTTGCAGAGTTGGCATCAAACATATTCCAGATTTCTTCTCAGTAATTTTCTTAAAAATATTCTCAGGAAGAATGTTTTCATTTGGATACAAATTTGAAATTAATCGAGCATGTAAAGCTTCTTTTCCAAGCTCACTTACTTTTCCGATTCTTACATCTTGTAGAATATTTTTATAATCTTCATTCTTTGCCTGTCGCATATTTTGAAGCAGTTCGGCATATTTAAAATGTAACCATATATTAACGTTTCCAATGCTTCCAAGGGACTTCCTGGTATCTTCATGCGTGAGCATTTTTTTAAACACTGGTTGTCCTTTTACTGGAGTCAACTGCAGTAGATCTCCAAAAACAATAATGTGTTTTCCTCCAAATAACACATCATACTCTGTTCTAAGAATTTCTTGCATTCTCAAATGCACAAAAGCAAGCATTAGATTTGAGACCATGCTTACTTCATCAATGATAAGAAGTTTCATTTTCTTCAGGACTCTGGAAACTTCAGAAAACGCATCTCCAGATAGCTTGTTGTAATGCAATTTATTATCATGCTCAACTGGCAGCATCAGTAAACGATGTAGAGTAATCCCTTTAATGTTATGTGCTGCCAGTCCAGTTGGAGCAGTTACAACACAAGACAGCGGTGATTCAGTCCTTTTCTGCAGATAAGTTGCAATGGCTTTAATCAGAAAACTTTTTCCTGTTCCCGCTTCTCCACTTACGTACAGTCGGACAAGCTTAAATGATGTACATGAGCACTCGTTTTTCTCATGTCTGAATCCATGTTCAATCTGTTCTGTGACTTCGTCATATATCTTTTTCTGCTCAACGTTTAGTTGCTTTACCAAATCTTTTAAGTTAACTACATCCTCTTGAGCTTGTTCCATAGCTCTTTCCACCTCATCTATGGCAGTTGCAGCTTCATTTTGGATAACTGGTCCTCCTAGTGGATCCTGACTCAATGAAGTAGAACTCTGACTGTCTTGAGAACTGTCTCTAGCAATCTCTTCAGCAATTGTGGCTTCTTGCTCTATTTCTTCGTTCAACATTTGCAGATATTTTGGAAAAACAGGACATTCTATGGTATCCTTGGTTGCATTAAAAGAGTCTTCATAACAAAGAAAATCTCCAAGTAGTTCCTCTTCTGTACGCCATGGCTTAAAGAGTTGCAAAAGAGCTAAATAGTAAAATTCTCTTTTGTCTGGAGATTCGCAACTCAATTTTCCATGATTAATCAAATGGCCTTTTCTCTGCTTCACTAGACATCCTTCATACCCAATGACAGCATATTTTCCATTATTGATTTCTTCTGTGATGTTCCTCTTATAACAGTAGTTTTGCAGAACTTCATACAAACAAGTGTTCCCAAGGTGAGTACTTCTATTTGGATAGTATGTATCCAACATGTTTGTCTTCAAAATATCTGTACTGTTTGGTTCTTTCTCCGCCAAATATTCAATTTCTTGTAAAGATTTCAAAACTCGGTTTCGTGTTGCAGCAAGACCTAGACTCACCCAAATGATTGTTCTTGATTTGGCATAGAGACTTGCTGATGATAACCGATCAGAACATTCATATGCTCCAATTTCTCGATGCGACAACATCTTCAGACTGAAACTGTATAATTTTTTACTTATACTCTTTTCATGGACGGTAGCAAGCCTGAGAGCTATCGGCCAATTTCACTTCTGCCGTGGCCGGCTAAGGTGACTGAGGCGCATGTCAACGCAGTCCTCTCGGAACATCTCCGCCATGCAGATATCCTCGATGCTACGCAGAATGGGTTTAGGGCCGGTCACAGCACGGAGACGGCTCTCCTTTATATGGTGGAGCATCTTCGCTCCGTGCTTGACGCGGGACAAACGGCAGCGCTGGTGCTATTAGACCTGAGCGCTGCCTTTGACACCGTCTCGCACCCGATCCTTCTGCGGCGCTTAGAGGAGGCTGATGTCACCGGCATTGCTCTCCAGTGGTTCCGGTCGTTCTTAGCCAATCGGACCTTTAGCGTGACCGTCCCACCTTACCAGTCCAAATTCCATCCGTTGAACCTGGGGGTCCCCCAAGGCTCCTCGCTGAGTCCTACGTTGTTCAACATTTACGTAAGGCCGCTAGCTGAGGTTGTCAGGCAATGGGGTATGACGATGGTGTCATACGCCGATGACACCCAGCTAGCGGTCACGATCAGCGGGGATGCCGAAGTCGACGCCCCCAGGTTTCAACAAGGACTGCGGGCGGTCGCCAGCTGGATGACGTCCAACTGTCTCCAGCCGAACGCTAGTAAGACCGAGGTCATGGTCTTTGGCAGACAACCGGATCTTTGGGGAGAGAGATGGTGGCCAGGGGAGTTGGGTCCTGCTCCCATCCCAGTCGCCGAGCTTAAGAACCTCGGGGTCTGGCTGGACCCTACCCTTACGTTTGTGTGTCATACCAAACGGACGGCTGCCTGCTGCTTTGGTATCCTGCGTGGGCTTCGTCCAGTGCTTAGGTTTTTCGATGCCCCCACGAGGCAGCTCATGATCCAAGCCACAGTCATCTCTAGGCTGGACTATGCGAGTTCCCTACTGGTTGGACTGAATCAAGCAGAGATCGGGCGTTTACAACGGATCCAGAACGCCGCAGCTAGAGCGGTGGTAGGCCTACCAAGATTCTGCCCTACCACTAGCACTCTGCGTTCACTGCACTGGCTCCCGGTGGCCCAGCGGATCCAGTTTAAGGTCCTCTGTGTCGCCTACAAGATTCTGAAGGGATCTCCAGCAACGATTCCTATGGCTCTCCTAGCTCATTACACCCCAACCCGAGCCTTAAGATCTGCGGACCTGGAATTGGCTGTTGTGCCACGCTTTAAACAGAGTAGGGCAGGAGGGCGCTCGTTTCAAGTTCACGCGGCGGTTCTGTGGAACTCCCTGCCCCCGGTGATTCGGGCTGAGAGGGACCTGCTCTCCTTTCGCCGTGCGGTGAAAACTTTCTTATTTCCTTAGGTTGTTTACTGTTTGTCTATTGTTTCGTTGTGTTGTGCTGCTGCCTTGTCGGGCGCCAGGACGCTCCTTAGCTGGAGCATCTGTGCGCCAAATAAAAACGCATAACATAACATAACATAACATGTGAAATGTCTTCCCACATTTCCTTCAGTTCAGTCTTTTCTTTTTTTGTGATGTAAGACGTCACATATCGAGCCACAGCAATAGAGTTGTTAGCAACGAACTGAATATCCATGTTAGCATTCCACATGGATAAAATCACTGGGTTGTAGTCGTTGATGTACTTGGACTCTTCGTTTCTTTTTAAACTGTATATATTTTTTGGTGATTTCCTTGTAACAGTGTGTCGCTGTCAGGACCTTGGTTTCTTAAGTCCCCTTGAGTTTCTCAGGAGCATCACCCAAAAACCACCAAGGTATTGAAACACTAAGACTTCCCAGTTTCCTAGGTTAATAACTACGAAGAACAATATTCCAGAACCTAGGAATGAAGATTTACTTCTGACCTGTTATAACGAGTCTCTGCAATAGCATTACTTGGAATTAAATACCAACTTTCTATAGAAGCAAACAAGATTGACTTTCCACCATGTAATCTTTATATTCAGATAAGCAGGTTGTCACAAGTTGGCACAGATATTAAATATGACATGAAATACACATTTAACTCTAAGATTCATTAAAGGTTTCAACACCATTATCATTGTTGTTCAGCACGCATAAAATATTCCCAAAAGACTAACCACTGTTTGTTTCACAGCATAGCACGCATGAAATGTTCTCATGAGTTAAACAGAGTTCGATTCACAACATTGTTCAATACTAAATGTTTCAAATACCATGGAGCCGATATGAGGCCCAAAAGAAGTTGGAAACTGAATCACTGAATCTAGGCTTTCCGCCGAGAAATAATGTAAATAACGCTTTTAACAGAATCAGAGGCTAAAGACAATCTGGCAAGTCCAAAACTAGAAGCAGGGGTCCAGTAATAATGTTCGGCAAACAAATGTCCTGAAAGTTGCTAGGGAAACGCCCTTCGCGTTTCTCCTTACGAGCCTCTTGAAAGAACCACCAGCCGGCAAACAGAAAAAGGATAAATCCTACCTGCGTTTACAGCAAGCGGATTTTCGTGGTAGATTACTACCATTGAACAGGAAACGGAGCTTGGAACATCAGCGAAGTCCTCCGCCGTCGGGAAACGAAGACCGGACTGGAAACAGGAGACCTCCGATCTCTGGAACCAGGAAGGAATAATCCGCACGGTGTTTTGGGCGTGGCAGCTTTTATAGTCCCAATTGAAGTACAGAGGCTGCAGAGGGAAAAAAGACCTCGGCAGCAAACTCACAATGGAACCCCTGAAGCCAAAGGCCAACAAGCACTGGCAAAGCGGAACATGTCAAAGTGACGTGTAATAACAAGCATTGGCAAACTTCAAATATAGTGAAACAAATTGCAAGATTCGAAGTGCAATAGCAAGCATTGGCAAAGCCCAAATAACACAGGGATAAAGTCTATGAAGCCATAATGGACATAGTGAACATACATTGCCATAAACAGTGAGCAAGGAGCAAGGATCCTGACAGTGCCCCCCAACAAAAATGGAGACACCCCCCTCCCCAGCGCCTCAAAACTGAGAGACTGGGTGCCGGGCATGGAATGCTCGCACCAAGCGGGGAGCATGAACATCAACGTCAGACACCCAAGAATCCTCCTCAGGGCCGTAGCCCTTCCAGGAAAGCAGGTACCATAGCTTCCCCCTAACGCGTTTGCAGTCCTTAACACAACGCACCTCATACTCATCCTGACCTTTCACAAGAAGAGCCGGAGGACGAGGTCTCCGCTTGACAGCCGCCCTCTTCAACAAAGAAACATGGAACACAGGGTAAATTTTCATACTTTTAGGAAGGAGCAGCTTGTAAGTCACAGGATTCACACACTGAACAATTTTATACGGACCAATAAACTTAGGATGGAACTTGTAACGTTTTCTGAACTGAAAGTTCCTGGTAGAAAGCCAAACCACGTCGCCCACGCGAAGATCTGGACCTTTTTGTCGCTTTCTGTCTGCAAACTTTTTGTATGTGGCTTTGGCCTTTAACACATTAGTTCGTAAGGCTTTAGTAATGCGTTCCATTTCCCTGAAATGTGAATCCAAGGAAGGTATATTGGTCTTTTGATGAGCCAGTAGCAAAGGCGAGAAATGGGGATGTCGGCCATAGACAGCAAAAAAAGGCGACAGACCTGTAGAAGCATTCTGCAGATTATTGTATGCGAACTCGGCTTCCCACAACAGAGCTAACCAGGAACCTTGCTTTTTGAACAGAAAACATCTTAGGTATTGTTTCAGGACCTGATTAACTCGCTCAGTTTGCCCATCCGACTCAGGGTGGAAGCTAGTGGAGGTGTTACTAGAAATGTGAAGAGCTTTACACCAGGCCTTCCAGAACTGCGAGATGAACTGTGAACCACGGTCTGAAGTTATGGATCTAGGAAGGCCGTGTAGACGAATCACATGTTCCAGTAGTAGTTGGACTAATTGAGCAGAGGTTGGAAGTCTAGGGCAAGCAATAAAGTGAGCCATCTTAGATAAACGATCCACTACCACAAGAATGGTATTCATACCTTTCTCTTCCGGTAAATCTGTTATGAAGTCCATCGCAATGTCCTCCCAGACCTGTGCTGGGGTGGGAAGCGGGAGTAGGAGACCTTTCTTTCGACCATGTTCCACTTTAGCTTGAGCACAAACATCACAGGCTTGTATGAAGGACTGAACATCCTTATTCCAGGTTGGCCACCAGAAATTTCTCTGTAGTAATTCTTTGGTTTTTGCGATTCCAGGATGACCAGCTAATTGACTAACATGACACCACTGTAAAACCTGTGCTTGCAATTTCTTAGTTGGAACAAATAAGAGATTGGAGAAGAAGGGCAGATTTTGATGAATCGTTCTATTGGACCCTTCTCGAACCCAGGATAACAGTTTGGGTATAGGCATTGCTTGTCTTATTTGCTGAAAGAAAACATTGGACATGGTGGCACCTACTATTTGTTTTTCGGAGAGCATACTTGTAGGTCTGGGATTTTGAAGAATATCGTCTGGCTTGTGATCATATCGTGACAGAGAATCAGCTTTGTTATTCTTTGTTCCGGGTCTAAAAGTTATGATAAAGTCAAATTCTGCAAAGAACAATGTCCAACGGAGTTGTCTGGGAGTTAAGGCCTTTGCACATCTTAGGAATTGTAGGTTTCGATGGTCCGTGTATACAGTTACAGTATGTCTAGCCCCTAGTAAATAGTGACGCCATTCTTTAAAGGCATAACGAATGGCCAGGAGTTCTTTTTCTGCAATACTATAGTTGGTTTCTGCAGGTAAAAATTTTCTAGACAAGAAGGCTATGGGATGTAGTTCATTGGTTTTTTGGTCCTTTTGTGAAAGAATTGCTCCAACTGCAAAGTCAGAAGCATCAGCTTCTACAATAAAAGGCAAGACTGAGTCAGGATGCCGTAAAACAGGTGCTTGCGTAAAAGTTCTTTTAAGAGTTTGAAAGGAAGAGTCAGTGTCAGAGGTCCAAGTGAATTTAACATTCTTCCTTAACAGCTGAGTTAAAGGTGTGGCCAAGGTTGAAAAATCTTTGATAAAACGGCGGTAGAAGTTAGCAAAGCCTAAAAAGCGTTGGATATCCTTCACCAAAGTTGGGGTAGGCCAACCAAGGATTGCTTGGATTTTTCTTGGAGCCATAGTGATCCCAGATGGAGAAAGAATAAAGCCAAGGAATTCAACCTTTGTGGTGTGGAACTCACATTTAGACAATTTACAGAACAAACCATGGGATCTTAAGGTGTTTAAGATAATCTTAACATGTCGTATGTGTTCCTCCGTTGACGATGAAAAAATTAAAAGATCGTCAATATATGCTATGACGAACCTATCTAAGAAGTCCCGAAGGACGTCGTTGATAAAAAATTGAAAGGCAGCCGGAGCATTGCATAAGCCAAAAGGCATTACACAATATTCAAACAAGCCAAAGCGAGTTCGGAAGGCTGTCTTCCACTCATCACCTGGTCTAATACGGACCAAGTGGTAGGCGCCTCGCAAGTCGAGCTTTGTAAAAATTGTGGCTGAGCGCACTTGATCAAGAAGTACCGGGATCAAGGGTAGAGGATATCGGTTCTTGATAGTGATGTTATTAAGTGCTCTGTAATCGATACAGGTGCGCAATTCTCCATTGCTTTTAGGCACAAAAAAGAGCGGAGAGGCTGCCGGAGACTTGGAGGGCCGGATGAAGCCATTTTTCAAAAATCTATCTAGATATTCCCGAAGATGAGTGTTCTCCAGATCTGTCAAGGCGTAGATTCTACTACAGGGTATCTTGGCTCCTGGCACTAGATCAATGGCGCAATCATAGTCCCTGTGTGGTGGTAGAGTCTCTGCCTTTTGTTCACAGAAAACATCTGTGTACTCTTCATAAATGGGTGGTAGGTCTATGTCTTGCTCGGCAGCTGTGGAGATTCAAAGGGCAGATGCAGTATGCAGAAAGGAACTTGGGGAGCACTTTAAGTTCTTTTCAGCTCCCCCACAACATCCTTGTTTACACCAAGAAGAAGTGAAGTCGACAGTACGTTCAGCCCAATTGATACTGGGATTATGCATAGTTAGCCAGGGGATGCCCAAGATAACTCCGAATTGGGGTGCGTCGATTACATCAAAGGATATGATTTCTTGGTGTTGTCTGGAACCTACATCACAAACCATAACTATGGGAGAGGTACAGTGAGTGATCATTCCTGAAGTTAGTTGAGTTCCGTCGACTGCGTAGACTATTTCAGGTTTTTCTTTTACGATAATGGGTATACTTGTTTTTGCAATGAACTTGGAATCAATGAAATTTCCGGTGGCACCAGAGTCAATCATTGCTGCTACCAAAATTTGTTTCAGATTGGGTACCCTAAAAGAAACATTCAAAGTGAGATGAGGCACTGTTAACTGTAAGGTGTTTGCGATGGTTTGTTCAGGAGGAGATAGCCAACTTGAAAAAGTCTCCTGATCCAAATTCGAGTTCTCTAGTTTTCCAACTTAGTTTCCTTCTTGTCTCGAGGCCAAGAGTTCTTAGGTTTGAGCGAACATTCTCTAACGAAATGCCCCTTTTTTCCACAGTAGAGGCAAAGACCATTTTTTCGCCGAGTTTCTTTTTCCTCTGACGTTAAGGGTTTCCTCAAACTTCCTATTTCCATGGGTTCAGTAGAGTCCTGGGTATTGGGAAGTGATCTATCCTTTGCTCTAGAAAAGATTCGGACATCTGTTCTTTTTCTATCTCCTTTGCGGTCAGCTACTCGATGGTCCAAACGAAGACTAAGTGCTATCAGATCTGCACATGTTCAAGGTTGGGGATCGATAGGTGCAATAAGGTCTTTCAGCTCATCTTTTAGCCCCTGGTAATAAAGAGCAGCCCTCTTAGCTTCTGGCCAATCAGTCTCGGCTATAAGACGGTTGAATTGAGTAAGATAGTGTACTAGTTCCTTGTTTCCCTGTCTTAATTCTAGCAACTCTCTATCGGCTGATCCTGTTATTGTACGTCTATCAAATATTCTTTCAAATTCTCGTTTAAACTGCACCCAGGTATATAATATAGGATCATCAGATTGAACCAGAGGAACCGCCCACATAGCTGCGTCACCACTCAAGAAGGAAATCAAAAAGGCAGTTTGTGACTGAGCATTCGGAAATGAAGCTGGTTTTACCATAAAATGCAACTGAACCTGCGTTAAAAAGGTCTGAAATTTGTTTGGTTCCCCAGCAAATCTCTCAGGCTGGGCCAACGGAACAGTAGTAGGAACAGTAACCGAAACCGAGGGCGATGAACCTGATACATTTGCTTGATGTTGACCCGAAGATGGTGCTGAGTCCAAACGTGACTGCAAGTGAATCACCTTATTGGCTAAAGCTGCTGTTTCAGTTCTACTAACTGTTAACTCCGTCTGTAAATTCCCTATCATAGCACACAGATCATTCATGGTGGTATTCATTTGGCTTTGCTCGGGAGAAACAAAATTCGTGGGCGGATTATTCTGTCAGGACCTTGGTTTCTTAAGTCCCCTTGAGTTTCTCAGGAGCATCACCCAAAAACCACCAAGGTATTGAAACACTAAGACTTCCCAGTTTCCTAGGTTATTAACTACGAAGAACAATATTCCAGAACCTAGGAATGAAGATTTAGTTCTGACCTGTTATAACGAGTCTCTGCAATAGCATTACTTGGAATTAAATAACAACTTTCTATAGAAGCAAACAAGATTGACTTTCCACCATGTAATCTTTATATTCAGATAAGCAGGTTGTCACAAGTTGGCACAGATATTAAATATGACATGAAATACACATTTAACTCTAAGATTCATTAAAGGTTTCAACACCATTATCATTGTTGTTCAGCACGCATAAAATATTCCCAAAAGACTAACCACTGTTTGTTTCACAGCATAGCACGCATGAAATGTTCTCATGAGTTAAACAGAGTTCGATTCACAACATTGTTCAATACTAAATGTTTCAAATACCATGGAGCCGATATGAGGCCCAAAAGAAGTTGGAAACTGAATCACTGAATCTAGGCTTTCCGCCGAGAAATAATGTAAATAACGCTTTTAACAGAATCAGAGGCTAAAGACAATCTGGCAAGTCCAAAACTAGAAGCAGGGGTCCAGTAATAATGTTCGGCAAACAAATGTCCTGAAAGTTGCTAGGGAAACGCCCTTCGCGTTTCTCCTTACGAGCCTCTTGAAAGAACCACCAGCCGGCAAACAGAAAAAGGATAAATCCTACCTGCGTTTACAGCAAGCGGATTTTCGTGGTAGATTACTACCATTGAACAGGAAACGGAGCTTGGAACATCAGCGAAGTCCTCCGCCGTCGGGAAACGAAGACCGGACTGGAAACAGGAGACCTCCGATCTCGGGAACCAGGAAGGAATAATCCGCACGGTGTTTTGGGCGTGGCAGCTTTTATAGTCCCAATTGAAGTACAGAGGCTGCAGAGGGAAAAAAGACCTCGGCAGCAAACTCACAATGGAACCCCTGAAGCCAAAGGCCAACAAGCACTGGCAAAGCGGAACATGTCAAAGTGACGTGTAATAACAAGCATTGGCAAACTTCAAATATAGTGAAACAAATTGCAAGATTCGAAGTGCAATAGCAAGCATTGGCAAAGCCCAAATAACACAGGGATAAAGTCTATGAAGCCATAATGGACATAGTGAACATACATTGCCGTAAACAGTGACAGTCGCAGAGAAGACATCAAATTATTTACTCTTCCTTTAGAAATCACTGGTCGTGGAAACGCGAAACGACATTTCGTGTAGAACTTCTCCTTGTTTTTAAATTTTCGACGACAGTACTTTCCACAACGATGGGATTGAAAACGTAAAACTTGTTGCCTTAAACTGTTTTCTTCAGAAGTTTTCGGAACAGCACATGTTGAATATTCTTCAATGAAACTCATCACTGTGTCATCCGAATCAGTTCCAAATTTGGGGGCATCTTTAATCCATAGCAACATATATATGTGAGGAGCACCTCTCGCTTGATACTCCTTCCTCCAAAAGAAATCCAAAACCTCTCCAAGGGGAGGATTTTTTTTGTTGGTAATAAAAGACATCATAGCTTCAAATCTATGATTAAAATATCTGCAAACATTCACTAGATCCAAAGAACACAGTTCTCCAGGTGTTTTCAATTCTATATTTTGTATGTTTCCATTTGCCTCTCGTAGGAATTGAAGTAAGTCGTCCCATGCATACTCAGCACAGCTAAGAGTGAGGAACCATGTAGGAGTTCCTAAGTTTCTTAGCATACATTTCAATTCCCCATGACGACGGAACCAATACTCGTTTGTTCCACGCTGACATGCAATGAGATTGATTAGCTGAGATTCCAAAATACTGTCTTGCAGATTGACTTTCTCCATAAAGTCCCTCGCCGAAACATTTTGCAGATGAGCTCCACTTTTCAATATATGATTAACTGCATAAGAAAGCCCAGACAAATCACTTTCATACAGTAGATGAAACAAATACGGAATGCATTGACAAAACCTTGGATCTTCAGCATATAATCTTAAAGTCCGGTATTCAGCTGCAGGAATTTGAACTGGTCGATCGTCATATCGTCCACCTCGACCTGTTGGAAATAACTGTGGAAAACAACGAGCTTCTAAACTTTCTTCCCATACACTAATAGAACTTAGTTTTGCTGCTTTCATTTGAAACAAGTCAATTGCATTCCCCATTACTTCTTTGGAATGCAAAGGATGAACAGTATAATGTTCATATATTTCTTCACTTCTAGACACATCAACTTTTTCAATTTGGCCAACTGAACAATCACTGTCTTCTTCTGTAGCTGTTTCCTCTGCTCCAACACTTACATCTTTGTAGTACTCGTTATTTTTGACCAAATACAATGTTGCCTTTTTGACTATCCTAACATCCACTAAATCTTGCCAGATTTTCTTACTCTTTGTCGGAACCCCATTAACTAGAATAACCAGAGGATCCTCTTCCACTCTTTCTACACCAATTGTATCAATATTTTTCTTGACATCTAGAGGCAAATAAACAACTCTTCCCTTTAATCCTTTTTGTAAATCTGTAGGAGGTAATTTCCCTATCTTAGGCTCCATGCGAACAATAGCCTGAAAAGGATGGACACATTGAATCAAAATAGCTTCATACGTATTTAAATCCATCAATTCAGAAGGAATATCTATCAACTGAAGATTATTATGAACAGCTCTAGCAGGCATTCTGTTTTCATTTAATTTTTTTAAACAATAATTACAAATACGCTGATCAAAACTCAAATCAAAAGAATTCTCCACCAACAAATAACTTACAAAATCCTTCCATTCACTATTGTTTTCCAATTCACATTTTGCATATAAATCAACTAACCTAGTCTGGATCTTATAATGAGTCCGTCGACAACACACACAAGTTAAATTAGGCCTTTCACTTGATTTCACCTTAAACTTCGTAATTTCCTCGTCAAATTTTTCTATACTTGAAATCTGTACATTGTCTTCCACATTACCATCCATTATTATATTCATTTCTTCACTCTGCTCTTTGTTCCCAAAATAACAAAACTCAATTTCTTCAAAAATAGTCTTCACATCTACTTCAGATCCATGCAAAAGAGCACTGTTTAACTGTTTAAACTTAAGTGCTGGACTTTTTGCATTATACAACTTTCTCACTAATTTCCTCACCTTATTACGATGCACTGCTAACATCCTAAAATGATGAAAAACACTCTGACATACTTTTCTAGAAAGACAAGCCAGTGAATGCCCATGCAAACCTGTGTTTTCTCTCACTCTGCAAGGATCTAACTCTTGCAAGATCTTCATTTTCTGTTTTACACTTTTATTACTATATGTACGTAAGAAATTTCGAAGCAAATCGATTGAATCCTGTCGCACACTACAAATACTACTGCACTTCCATGTGTACACTGGACCCTTAGTACATCTCCCTAAAACTTCATCACCAAACACCTCTTCTGCATCTCTAGACACAAGTTTCCATTTTCCATCGGACAACCATCTTTCACCTCATATGCTCGACCACTGGTGTCAACTGCATGCACCAAATCATTTTCCTGAAAGTAACTCTCCTCATTAAAAAATGGCTCAGAACTTGAACTATGAATCCATTATCCAGAAAATATTTCACAAAAATTAGTCCGATTAATTATTCTTTTGCATCTACTGTTCGATTTGAAAACATCAATTGCCTTGTTAAGTATCCTAATTCTATTGATTACTAAAATAAATAATTTTTTCTTAACTTCAAAAGCCTGATCAACAATCTTCCCCACACTTTTTTTTCTTGTAAAAAGCAGCTCTCTGTTTACCTTTCTTTTCATTTTTTAGCAAATTTAAAACTACCCTATTGCAAAACATTCGTCTACGAATGTCCCTAAATTGATTTAACCTTCTATTGCTATCGATACTCTTCTCTCCTGCTCCAGTAGTAAAAATTTTTGACGGCCTCTCCTTCCTTTTCAAATGTGCTCTCTCCTTCTGGATCTTCACATTCCCGTTAACATTTTTTTTTCCTCTACATATATTCCGAAAAAAATACTTAGTTGTCTTACCAGGAGCTTTTTTTGTGTTTTTTGAAGTACTTGTTGTAGGGGATTCCTTTAATTCCGTTGCTGTTTTAGTTCTTTTCCGTATGGTATTTTTTCTTCTCCTTTGCCTTGACAGCATTTTTGCTTACTTTTATAATGTTGATTTCAATCTGTGGTAAAGAAAATAGCACATTATAAACCACTATTAGCAAACAAAAAAGCAATGACAATAAGCAAACAATATAAACATTAATTTGCAACATATCTAAGTTTATACCACAGCAAATATATAACTAGGAGTAAGACAAAGAAAAACAGCTAACGGGAGTAACACAAAGACACAGAGAGACTCAGACAAAGAAACAGGTAGAGGGAGTAAAACATACAGAAGGACTAAGACAGAGAGAGTGTTTAATATGTTGAAAGACATAAAAGGATGTAATAGGGAGAGGGAGTAAGTCAAAAAAGGGAGTAAGTCAGAAAAAGGATGTAACAGGGTGTAAAACAGAGAGAGGTTGTAACAGGAAGTAAGACAGAGAGAGGGTGTTACAAGGGAAAAGGTTGCAAAACAGACTAAAACAGAGACAGCCTTTAAAGGAAGAGACAGACAGTAAGTTTGAGAGAGGATGTAAGAAAAGTAAATCAGAGACAGGATGTTACAAGAAGTAGGTCAGACAGAGGGTGTAACAAGAAGAGAGAAAAAAAGTCAGAAAGAGGGAGAAAGAGGGTATAAAACAGACAAAAGGTGTAATAGGGAGTAACTCAAGGACAGAATATTACAAAGAAAAAGGTTGATTAGATAGTATCTGCATGATTCAAAAAATATATTAGCACATTTCACAATCATGTCATCTATGTTTCCTCAGATTAGTCATGTTTTTTGATAATGCTTGGTTAAAACATTTTGCTGCATAGAGAAATTGTCTGAGGTAATGCAGGTGACATCATTGTAAAAGGTTCAAATATATTTATTTAATGAAGCAAACACTAATAATTCCATCTCAAAAATATAAAAGGCATTCATTTTGCCCAAAATCGTTTTTTAAATAACATTTTAGAAACACAGCACAGGTCCTATGTACAAGCATTCCATGTCACTAGAGAAACTTCTCAATTTTACATAATGCAACTCCCCTATGCTGCAAAACCTATTTACCAAGCACTATCCAAAAACATGACACAAACCAACCAGAAAGAAGCTCAATCTGCATTCTAAACAGAGGTAATGCAGGTGACATCATTGTAAAAGGTTCAAATATATTTATTTAATAAGACAAACACTAATAATTCCTTCTCAAAAATATAAAAGCCATGCATGTACCCCAAAATCGTTTTTTAAATAACATTTTAGAAACACAGCGCAGGTCCGATGTACAAGCATTCCATGTCACTAGAGAAACTTCTCAATTTTACATAATGCAATTCCCCTATGCTGCAAAACCTATTTACCAAGCATTATCCAAAAACATTACACAAACCAACCAGAAAGAAGCTCAATCTGCAACCTAATCTGAGGTAATGCAGGTGACATCATTGTAAAAGGTTCAAATATATTTATTTAATGAGGCAAACACTAATAATTCCTTCTCAAAAATATAAAAGGCATTCATTTACCCCAAAATCGTTTTTTAAATAACATTTTAGAAACACAGCACAGGTCCTATGTACAAGCATTCCATATCACTAGAGAAACTTCTCAATTTTACATAATGCAATTCCCCTATGCTGCAAAACCTATTTACCAAGCATTATCCCAAAACATGACACAAACCAACCACAAAGAAGCTCAATCTGCATCCTAAACAGAGGTAATGCAGGTGACATCATTGTAAAAGGTTCAAATATATTTATTTAATGAGGCAAATACTAATAATCCCTTCACAAAAATATAAAAGGCATTGATTTACACCAAAATCGTTTTTTAAATACCATTTTAGAAACACAGCACAGGTCCTATGTACAAGCATTCCAAGTCACTACAGAAACTTCTAATTTTTACATAATGCAATTCCCCTATGCTGCAAAACTATTTATCAAGCATTATCCAAAAACATGACACAAACCAACCAGAAAGAAGCTCAATCTGCATCCTAATCTGAGGTAATACAGGTGACATCATTGTAAAAGGTTCAAATATATGTATTTAATGAGGCAAACACTGATAATTCCTTCTCAAAAATATAAAAGGCATTCATTTACACCAAAATCGTTTTTTAAATAACATTTTAGAAACACAGCACATGTCCTATGTACAAGCATTCCATGTCACTAGAGAAACTTCTCAATTTTACATAATGCAATTCCCCTATGCTGCAAAACCTATTTACCAAGCATTATCCAAAAACATGGCACAAACCAACCAGAAAGAAGATCAATCTGCATCCTAAACAGAGGTAATGCAGGTGACATCATTGTAAAAGGTTCAAATATATTTATTTAATGAGGCAAACACTAATAATTCATTCTCAAAAATATAAAAGGCATTCATTTACCCCAAAATCGTATTTTAAATAACATTTTAGAAACACAGCACAGGTCCTATGTACAAGCATTCCATGTCACTAGAGAAGCTTCTCAATTTTACATAATGCAATTCCCCTATGCTGCAAAACCTATTTACCAAGCATTATCCAAAAACATGACACAAACCAACCAGAAAGAAGCTCAATCTGCATCCTAAACAGAGGTAATGCAGGTGACATCATTGTAAAAGGTTCAAATATATTTATTTAATGAGACAAACACTAATATATTCTCAAAAATATAAAAGCCATGCATTTACCCTAAAATCGTTTTTTATATAACATTTTAGAAACACAGCGCAGGTCCTATGTACAAGCATTCCATGTCACTAGAGAAACTTCTCAATTTTACATAATGCAATTCCCCTATGCTGCAAAACCTATTTACCAAGCATTATCCAAAAACATGACACAAACCAACCAGAAAGAAGCTCAATCTGCAACCTAATATGAGGTAATGCAGGTGACATCATTGTAAAAGGTTCAAATATATTTATTTAATGAGGCAAACACTAATAATTCCTTCTCAAAAATATAAAAGGCATTCATTTACACCAAAATCGTTTTTTAAATAACATTTTAGAAGCACAGCACAGGTCCTATGTACAAGCATTCCATGTCACTAGAGAAACTTCTCAATTTTACATAATGCAATTCCCCTATGCTGCAAAACCTATTTACCAAGCATTATCCAAAAACATGACACAAACCAACCAGAAAGAAGCTCAATCTGCATCCTAAACAGAGGTAATGCAGGTGACATCATTGTAAAAGGTTCAAATATATTTATTTAATGAGGCAAACACTAATAATTCATTCTCAAAAATATAAAAGGCATTCATTTACCCCAAAATCGTATTTTAAATAACATTTTAGAAACACAGCACAGGTCCTATGTACAAGCATTCCATGTCACTAGAGAAGCTTCTCAATTTTACATAATGCAATTCCCCTATGCTGCAAAACCTATTTACCAAGCATTATCCAAAAACATGACACAAACCAACCAGAAAGAAGCTCAATCTGCATCCTAAACAGAGGTAATGCAGGTGACATCATTGTAAAAGGTTCAAATATATTTATTTAATGAGACAAACACTAATATATTCTCAAAAATATAAAAGCCATGCATTTACCCTAAAATCGTTTTTTATATAACATTTTAGAAACACAGCGCAGGTCCTATGTACAAGCATTCCATGTCACTAGAGAAACTTCTCAATTTTACATAATGCAATTCCCCTATGCTGCAAAACCTATTTACCAAGCATTATCCAAAAACATGACACAAACCAACCAGAAAGAAGCTCAATCTGCAACCTAATATGAGGTAATGCAGGTGACATCATTGTAAAAGGTTCAAATATATTTATTTAATGAGGCAAACACTAATAATTCCTTCTCAAAAATATAAAAGGCATTCATTTACACCAAAATCGTTTTTTAAATAACATTTTAGAAGCACAGCACAGGTCCTATGTACAAGCATTCCATGTCACTAGAGAAACTTCTCAATTTTACATAATGCAATTCCCCTATGCTGCAAAACCTATTTACCAAGCATTATCCCAAAAAATGACACAAACCAACGAGAAAGAAGCTCAATCTGCATCCTAAACAGAGGTAATGCAGGTGACATAATTGTAAAAGGTTCAAATATATTTATTTAATGAGACAAACACTAATAATTCCTTCTCAAAAATATAAAAGCCATGCATTTACCCTAAAATCGTTTTTTAAATAACATTTTAGAAACACAGCGCAGGTCCTATGTACAAGCATTCCATGTCACTAGAGAAACTTCTCAATTTTACATAATGCAATTCCCCTATGCTACAAAACCTATTTACCAAGCATTATCCAAAAACATGACACAAACCAACCAGAAAGAAGCTCAATCTGCACCCTAATCTGAGGTAATGCAGGTGACATCATTGTAAAAGGTTCAAATATATTTATTTAATGAGGCAAACACTAATAATTCCTTCTCAAAAATATAAAAGGCATTCATTTACACCAAAATCGTTTTTTAAATAACATTTTAGAAACACAGCACAGGTCCTATGTACAAGCATTCCATGTCACTAGAGAAACTTCTCAATTTTACATAATGCAATTCCCCTATGCTGCAAAACCTATTTACCAAGCATTATCCCAAAACATGACACAAACCAACCACAAAGAAGCTCAATCTGCATCCTAAACAGAGGTAATGCAGGTGACATCATTCTAAAAGGTTCAAATATATTTATTTAATGAGGCAAACACTAATAATTCCTTCTCAAAAATATAAAAGGCATTCATTTACTCCAAAATCGTTTTTAAAATAATATTTTAGAAACACAGCACAGGTCTTATGTACAAGCATTCCATGTCACTAGAGAAACTTCTCAATTTTACAAAATGCAATTCCTCTATGCATTAAAAAGCATATTTACCAAGCATTATCAAAAAACATGACACAAAACAACATTTAAAAAAAACAATCTGCTTCCAAATCTTCTCCATAGAGCATACAAGTCTCTATCTAAATTAAATGAATCATCTCTTACCTTTACAAATGCTTTGGGAGATAGAGAACAATGTCAGACACACACACCAATTTTTCTTTAGCAGAGCAAAAGCTATGCATTCCACACACTGCAACCATGACTGGCACAGAAAACTTCTAATTCTACACAGATATGCCTCATTTCAACCAATCAAAACTCTTCCCTGACTATTTTCAAACCAACACCCTTCCCCCCTTAGCCCTTTCTATCTGTTACCATAGCAACTCCCTCCTTACTTAACTCTCAGGTTCAAAAGTTTATTCTACAATGTTGCAAATGAACTAAGCAAGGATGTTTGACCTCTCAATACACCAGCTTATCCGATTAAATGTTTCTTTAATTGACTTTTTCTTAACCATTCAAATTCCTTCTTTCACAAAACACAACCATGCACTTTAGTTTTCAACTATCTGTATTCACCAATCATTGCTTGTGATTCAAGAGCAGTGAAACTCCACAATAATTTTTTTGTAAACTCCTACTGTTCCAACTGCCATTTCATTCCCACACTTCATCTGACTGCACCAGAACCTTCTCTCAGCATGTATTCGGTCTGGATTATTGGACATAGCTACATCCACTGGGCTCAAAGGTATGCAGCTAGCAAAAATGTTCACAACCTTGATTTAACAAATGTGGAAATCAAGTGGATTGGCCAGAGAGGATTGAGATGTCACCAATTGATACCATTGGTGAAAACCTTTTTGCATCTGCCAAACCCTGCCCTCTTAATAGTGCACTGTGGAGGAAATGACTTGGGCACTTTGACTGGAATAGGTCTGGAAATGCTTTTAAAGGACACCTTTAATCAATTGATGGCACTTTTTCCACAAACTGCCTTGGTATATTACAATATATGTCAAAGACAGAAATGGAAGTGGTCCAACCAATTTTGTCCACAATTTGAGAAAGCACGGAAACATGTGAATAAATCTGTTTCTGCTTACATGAGAGACTATGGATTGGGTTCAATATACAACAATAACTTGCGTTTCAACATGCAAGATATCTACAGAGGAGATGGTGTGCACTTCTCAGATGAGGGGAATAGAATATTCCTCCTGAATTTAAGACTGTGCATTGGAACCTACTTGTAGGTACCTAAATCAGCCACAGAACCCAAAAGCTCTTTTCAGAGCTACCCTACCTCTGATCACTCAAAATGATTATCTTTCTCTAACTTTTTTCACTATTTTTCACCAAAGTACGCTCCCCGGTACGCTCCCCGGTGCGGGTACCGCGCGCTCCCCCGCGAAATGTAATTTTTTTTTTTTTGCATATATGTACCTCCTAAACTCCCCATAGAAAACCTAGAGGGTCAGGGGGTCTCTACCGTGCCCCCTTTTACCCATTCCCAACGTTGTTTGTCCTCCATATTGTGTCTCAATTCTACCGAAACACAAAATGGCGGACTCCCGTAGCGCTCCCGGTGTGCGTACCGGGGCGCGCACCGGTAAGCGCTCCCAAAAAAAAATGTGGGAAGTTAATTTACAGCAAAACCACTGGAGACACTTTCACCAAATATAGAATAGGCCCTACTACATACCAGTCCCTACCATTTTCCCAAATTTGGTTGAATTCCATTGAGGCATTTAGGCTGTAGCTCTGTCTAAATATCCTGAGGTAAATTACATGACAAAAACACATAAGAAAGTGTTACAATTTTCAACCAATAAAATGTTACTTACATTTTGTACTTTTATGGGCTGACATTTGATTGGTTATGTACATCAATATATATGAAAAATGAGAGGGAAACACAGCCATTTTGACTAATACTACCTGAGGTACATTCGGAAAGGATTTTCACTCAAATATTCAATTGCTTTCACAAAGGTAAGTTGTTAATTTGTAAGGGGAACTATGTTGTGCACTTTAAGGTAATTTGGAAAAACATTTTCTGATAGTTATTTACTGTCCCTCTATTATAGTTATAGATTGAGATAAACTTCTCTGTTATAATTATGGATTGACTAAGGCTTCTCTGGTATAATTATGAATTTACTTAGGCTTCATCACATGCACTTTTAAATAGTTCTACTTCCTGCCTCAAACCATACACTGCCCAAAAATTACTTCAATGTTTAAAACTCAAAAGTACCTGTCTGAACTTAAAGCCAACAGTACCCTTACTCTACTAATATAGTTATTTTATATGCAATTTTCAGAAAGAAAATGGAAGGACAAAAACAATCAAACATTATTTCTTTCGAAGTAAAGGTGGAAAATCTAGAAGAACAAAAAGATGAATTTGATTTCAAGGATGACTCTTTGGATCAACAGTTAATAGAATGTTTGGAACAAATGGAATCAACTACTAATAATTATGAAGAAATACCGGACAATATTATGTTACAAGTTTTATTAGATTTTGAAAAAGAATCAGAAGAATACATTTATATTTAATATTTTTAAATTGTTTGAGACATTATTCATTTTTATATGTAATTCATGAAGTAGTACCAAAATGATTATATTATAAAATTAGACTTATAGTATACTATGCAACTTTTTTGTGTTACATAGTAAGTTTACTCATAGTTACTTCCTTTCTCCCATTATTTTATCTACAATGTGTAATATACATCTCTTTTTCATCATAAGGGAGCAGGATACACTACCCATCAAACAATAGGCCTTCTCAGGAAGTACTTAAAGTATCTGTTTCTGCTTTCTTGACAGACTATGGTATGGATTCCATATACCACAATAACTTCTGTAACAACATGCAAGATATCTACAAAGGAGAAGGTGTACATAAAATTTAAGGGACAGATTTACAAGCCCCTTGCGCCACCTTTACGTCACTTTTAACATAGGAAAAGTGACGCAAAATTGGTGCAAGGGGCTTTTATATCTGCCCCTAAGTATCTGCATTGGAACCTACATGTAGGTACTTAAATAAAAAAAAAAAAACAATTTAAGGGGCAGATTTACAAGCCCCTTGCTCCACCTTTACGTCATGTTTAACATGCCAAAAGTGACGCAAAAGTGGCGCAAGTGGCTTGTAAATCTGCCCCTAAGTCTCTACATTGATACCTACATGTAGGTTCTTAAATCCAAAAAAACCCAAAAAACAACAAAAAGAATTTTTTTTAAAAAACAGCAATTTTTTTTTAAAACTGTCATTCTTTTTTTCCCATAGTATGCTTTTTTGGTACGCTCCCCGGTGCGCTCCCCGGTGCGCGTACCGGGGCGCTGCCATAGATATATATATTTTTTGAACCTAAATTACTCAAAAACCACTGGAGCACATATCTTGAGACATAGCAAAGGCACATCGGGCTACCAGTCCCTAAAATTTTGCCAAGTTTGGTGGAAATCCATTCAGCCGTTCGGGCTAAAAGTGAGGTCGACCGCCCTATGGAAATTGACATGGGGAAAACACGTTTTGGGACCCCCCTTTTATCTCGGCCCCCGCTTGACGAATACCCCCCAAACTTTCAGGGAAGAACCGGAGCGTAAATGAGCAAATTTGAGGAAATTTTCAGGCAGATTCATCAACCGGCGCTAAAGTTATTCACAATAGAATTTTGAGAATTTGCATTGAAAAAAATCCTAACTATAACTACCTACTTCGCCAGTAGGTTATATATATAGAGTACTGGCAACGCGCTGCTTGCAGTGTATTTTGGACTTGAGGAATCAAGAGATCCGGTGTCCACCGACAGGTTGGGGAGAGACATGCGGTTAGAGACATTTGCCTCTGTTATTGTGTTATGTAAGCACATGGCTGACCCCGCTTATTCCCTTTCTCCTCCTGATGGTTGTGTCAGTCCGAGGGGACCCGAGGAGGAGCTTTGGACCTTAGCTGCAAGGGAGGGAGACAAAACCATCGTACTTGCAACTTTCACTGGAACCGGCACCATTCGAGAGGTGCCCCCCACACCACCGACCAATGTGCATAAACATGATGCACCCTTGGAGTTGGATTCTGACAATGGGTCCCGACATCCAACAGGTGAACTAACTCTGTTCTGGGGAGGAGTCTGGTGACGTCAGCACCATACAAAGACGGAGCAACTCTGATGGACTATTCAGATGACTCGCGTGGGTGCAGGGCACTGAGGAAGGCACCAACACGCCGAAATGCATTTGCCGCCACTCACCAATGCAGTTTTGAAATAAAGCCCCTCCAGCGAATTCCCCCTTGGCCTCCGCTCTTTTTCTTTCTGGGAAGAGGTTTGTCGATGTTTTCTGCGCAATGCCATGAGCGCAGTACGGATGGCCCTGACACTCAAGTTGACCCGGAGAGTACTGGCAACGCGCTGCTTGCAGTGTATTTTGGACTTGAGGAATCAAGAGATCCGGTGTCCACCGACAGGTTGGGAAGAGACATGCGGTTAGAGACATTTGCCTCTGTTATTGTGTTATGTAAGCACATGGCTGCCCCCGCTTATTCCCTTTCTCCTCCTGATGGTTGTGTCAGTCCGAGGGGACCCGAGGAGGAGCTTTGGACCTTAGCTGCAAGGGAGGGAGTCAAAACCATCGTACTTGCAACTTTCACTGGAACCGGCACCATTCAAGAGGTGCCCCCCACACCACCGACCAATGTGCATAAACATGATGCACTCTTGGAGTTGGAGTCTGACAATGGGTCCCGACATCCAACAGGTGAACTAACTTTGTTCTGGGGAGGAGTCTGGTGACGTCAGCACCATACAAAGACGGAGCAACTCTGATGGACTATTCAGATGACTCGCGTGGGTGCAGGGCACTGAGGAAGGCACCAACACGCTGAAATGCATTTGCCGCCACTCACCGATGCAGTTTTGAAATAAAGCCCCTCCAACGAATTCCCCTTTGGCCTCCGCTCTTTTTCTTTCTGGGAAGAGGTTTGTCGATGTTTTCTGCGCAATGCCATGAGCGCAGTACGGATGGCCCTGACACTCAAGTTGACCCGGAGAGTACTGGCAACGCGCTGCTTGTAGTGTATTTTGGACTTGAGGAATCAAGAGATCCGGTGTCCACCGACAGGTTGGGGAGAGACATGCGGTTAGAGACATTTGCCTCTGTTAGGGTGTTATGTAAGCACATGGCTGCCCCCGCTTATTCCCTTTCTCCTCCTTACGGTTGTGTCAGTCCGAGGGGACCCGAGGAGGAGCTTTGGACCTTAGCTGCAAGGGAGGGAGTCAAAACCATCGTACTTGCAACTTTCACTGGAACCGGCACCATTCAAGAGGTGCCCCCCACACCACCGACCAATGTGCATAAACATGATGCACCCTGGGAGTTGGAGTCTGACAATGGGTCCCGATATCCAACAGGTGAACTAACTCTGTTCTGGGGAGGAGTCTGGTGACGTCAGCACCATACAAAGACGGAGCAACTCTGATGGACTATTCAGATGACTCACGTGGGTGCAGGGCACTGAGGAAGGCACCAACACGCCGAGATGCATTTGCCGCCACTCACCGATGCAGTTTTGAAATAAAGCCCCTCCAACAAATTCCCCTTTGGCCTCCGCTCTTTTTCTTTCTGGGAAGAGGTTTGTCGATGTTTTCTGCGCAATGCCATGAGCGCAGTACGGATGGCCCTGACACTCAAGTTGACCCGGACTGTACTGACAACGCGCTGCTTGCAGTGTATTTTGGACTTGAGGAATCAAGAGATCCGGTGTCCACCGACAGGTTGGGGAGAGACATGCGGTTAGAGACATTTGCCTCTGTTAGGGTGTTATGTAAGCACATGGCTGCCCCCGCTTATTCCCTTTCTCCTCCTGACGGTTGTGTCAGTCCGAGGGAACCCGAGGAGGAGCTTTGGACCTTAGCTGCAAGGGAGGGAGTCAAAACCATCGTACTTGCAACTTTCACTGGAACCGGCACCATTCAAGAGGTGCCCCCCACACCACCGACCAATGTGCATAAACATGATGCACCCTGGGTGTTGGAGTCTGACAATGGGTCCCGACATCCAACAGGTGAACTAACTCTGTTCTGGGGAGGAGTCTGGTGACGTCAGCACCATACAAAGACGGAGCCACTCATTTGCAGTTTTGAAATAAAGCCCCTCCAACAAATTCCCCTTTGGCCTCCGCTCTTTTTCTTTCTGGGAAGAGGTTTGTCGATATATATATATATATACATATATATATATATATATATATATCTATATATATATATATATATATATATATATATATATATATATATATATATATATATATATATATATATATAGATATATATATATATATATATATATATATATATATATATATATACATATATACATATATATATATATATATATATATATATATATATATATATATATATATATAAATATATTCACTTAAAAAACCATAGGTTTCAAGCCTTATATAGTTAGGAATTAGCATTTAAAAAACCATTGAAATTGCTCCTATATAACTAGTTGTATTAACTATATTTCGCGCACCCGCAATCCACGGCTGATGATGTCACATATTACATCATTCATGACATGGTCAGTGACATCACTGATGACATCTCAAATGACATCACTGATGACATCACTGATGACATCTCATTTGACATCACTGATGACATCACTGATGACATCATCCAGTGACTGTGTGTTTCTGTAAAGTTTAAATATGTTTTACATATTGAAGAATGAGTGGATGTATAATTGTCTAGATGAAGGATTTGGTAGGTGCGTGACTGACTGTATGAGTGAGTGATTAAATGTGCCTTACTAAATGCATGGGTTAGTGACTAAACTGTCTTAATGTGTGCATCAGTATGTCTGTTGTTGTGTAAGCTGCTGCATGTTTTGATCAGTAGCTATATGAGTGGCTATATGGGTTATTGATTGGTTGCCCAAGTATTTGAATGGGAGACTGAGTGTGTGTGTGGGTGGCTGGGAGGTGTGTGACTCTGTGCATAGATGTGTGAGCAGTTGATTCACTAGGTGTATGAGTTCAAGAGTGCATGTGGAAACAGCTATATGGGCGTTTTACTGTGTGCATGAGTGTGTTGGTGAGTGAATGGATATCTCAGTGCTACATGTCCAAGTAAGTACATATGTAAAACACAGTGCAAGTGAGAGTTGGCATATATACATGACTATACATGAGAGCCAGTGAATGTGCGAGTAGCTGTGTGGATCATTATGTACTTGTATCAGTGATTGTATAAGAGAGTAAGTATGTGTTAGTATATGTTTGAATAAGTAAGGTGTTGTGTGTATAACTGTATAGTTGAGGAAATGGAAGTGTGATTGATTCTTTGCATGACTGACTAGGTGTGTGAGTAACTCCATGGATGAGTGGCAGTGTGTGAGTGGCTGTATAGGTGTATGAGTGCATATGATAATGTTGTATTGATGAATGACTGTATGTATGAGTGATTCTATGGGTGAATGAGTGAATGTGTGTGTAGACCTAGGAATCAGTGAGTGCGTATGTAGTAACTGGTATTGGTGTGTCAATGGTTTCAAGAATGGTAGTCTGTATTTAACACTGGGTGTATCAAAGGTTATATTAGAGTGTGAGGAGGTGCATCGTATTATCACATGAATGATATCATCAGTGATGTGATCAGTGATGTCAAATGAGATGTCATCAGTGATGTCATCAGTGATGTCATTTGAGATGTCATCAGTGATGTCATCAGTGATGTCACTGACCATGTCATGAATGATGTAATATGTGACATAATCAGCAGTGGATTGCGGGTGCGCGAAATATAGTTAGTACAACTAACTATATAGGAGCAATTTCAATGGTTTTTTTAAATGCTAATTCCTAACTATATAAGGCCTGAAACCTATGGTTTTTTAAGTGAATTTGCAAGGTTTTTTAAATGCTCATTCCTAACTATATAAGGCTTGAAACCTATGTTTTTTTCAGTGAATTTGCAAGGTTTTTTAAATGCTAATTCCTAACTATATCAGGCGTGAAACCTATATATATATTTTTTTAAATCGCGGGGTACGCGCACGGTACGCGTATCGTACGCGTACGGTGCACGTATCCCGCGATTTTTTAATTTTTTTAATTTTTTTTGCCCTTGGGGGTCCTTTTGGGACCCCCTTAGAAGGGCTAGAGGGTTGGGGGGTCTCTACCCTGCCCCCTTTTTGTGTTTTCCACTCTTGTTTTGGGCTCTCTTGTGCCTCAGTTCTCCTGATAAGCAAGATGGTGGCCAACACTTCCTGGTTTGGACAGTTTGGAATGTTGACAGTCGACTGCCGGCCAATCAGAAACTCGCTCGCGCACGTAAAGGTACTTGCACGTACGCGTACGGTGCGCGTACGCGTACGGTGCGCGTACGGTGAGCGCATATAGATATATAATTTGCTCAAATTCAATTTTCCCAACAACTACTGGAGGGATTTTCACCAAATATAGAAAAGGCACTACTGCATACCTGTCCCTACCATTTTGCCAAGTTTGGTGTAATTCCGTTCAGCCGTTCGGGCTGTAGCCGTGTCTAAAGGTCCCATAGAAAATGCCATTTGAAAATTTTCAAATTCAATTTTCTCAAGGACTACTGGAGGGATTTTCACCAAACATAGCAAAGGCACATCTGCATACCAGGCCCTACCATTTTGCCAAGTTTGGCTTAATTCCATTCAGCCGTTCGGGCTGTAGCCGTGTCTAAAGGTCCCTATGGAAATTAACATGGGAAAACACGTTATGGGACCCCCTTCGGCCCCCGCTTGATGAATCCTCCCGAAACTTTCAGGGAAGGAGCGGAGCAGAGGTGGCCAAAATTCTGAGAAGTTACACACAGATGCCTCAATCAGCGCCAAAGTTATTCCCAATAGAATGTTGAGCGCATATAGATATATAATTTGCTCAAATCAATTTTCTCAACAACTACTGAAGGGATTTTCACCAAATATAGAAAAGGCACTACTGCATACCTGTCCCTATCATTTTGCCAAGTTTGTTGTAATTCCGTTCAGCCGTTCGGGCTGTAGCAGTGTCTAAAGGTCCCATAGAAAATGCCATTTGAAAAATCTCAAATTCAATTTTCTCAAGAACTACTGGAGGGATTTACACCAAACATACAAAAGGAATTGCTGCATACCAGTCCCTACCATTTTGCCAAATCTGGTGTAATTCCGTTCAGCCCAGCTCTAGCCTTGTCAGAATGTCCCTATGGAAATTAACATAGGGAAAACACGTTTTGGGACCTCCCTTTTTTCTCGGCCCCCCCTTGACGAATCCCCCCGAAACTTTCAGGGAAGGAGCGCAGCGCAGCGAGGCAAATTTAAGGAAAATTACAGGCAGATCCCTCAATCGGCGCCAAAGTTATTCCCAATAGATTGTTCAGAATTTCCTATGGTAACTAGGTCCTAACTATATATACCTACTGGCGACCACCAGTAGGTAATATATATATATGTATATATATATAACCAACAAGGATGCCCCAGTGAGGCAGGTCATACCCGGAGGGGTAAGCACACACAGCTGCAGGCAGCAACCGTTGCAGCTTCTCTCAACACCGCCAACAATAGCCAGACGCGTTTCAAGCAGCATTCACTCTTCCTCAGTGGTTAAATGAACACAGGAGTTGCTGTGTGTAATGGAAGCTGTTTATTTCAATGCAAAGTCTCGCCCATTTGGGCGCAAGGCATCCTGGAATATGTAGTCCACAGAATGGTTGCCAAGACTCTTGCTTCCATAAAAACCCAAGTGGGTGCAGCAGTCTCATGTGAGATGAATCCAAATAGGACTGTAATGATAATGTCTCTCCCCAGGTGGGTGTAGGTACGTGGAGAAAACATTGTGCTGTTGTCAATAATCCCTCATAGCTAGGCTCCCTGCGCTCCTGGTAGAGCCTGCGATAGAGAGCATCAAGGATCCACCTAGTGAGGCAACGGGGCCTCCTTGCGGCCGGGCTGGCTGCTATACAAAAAATCAACAAGGATGCCCAGTGAGGGGGTCACACCCAGAGGGGTAAGCGCACACAGCTGCAGGCAGGAACAGTCGCAGCTTCTCTCAACACCGTCAACAATAGCCAGAAGCGTTTCAAGCAGCATTCGCTCTTCCTCATTGGCTAAATGAACACAGGAGTTGCTGCGTGTAACAGAAGCTGTTTATTTCAATGCAAAGTCCCGCCCATTTGGGCGCAAGGCATCCTGGAATATGTAGTCCACAGAATGGTTGCCAAGACTCTTGCTTCCATAAAAACCCAAGTGGGTGCAGCAGTCTCTCGTGAGATGAATCCAAATAGGACTGTTATGATAATGTCTCTCCCCAGGTGGGTGTAGGTACGTGGAGAAAACACTGTGCTGCTGCCAATAATCCCTCTTAGCTAGGCCCCCTCCACTCCTGGTAGAGCCCGAAATAAAGAGCATCAAGGATCCGCCTATTGAGGCAGGGGGACCTCCTCCCAGCCGGGCTGGCCGCTATACAAAAAACCAACAAGGATGTCCCAGTGAGGAGGTCACACCCAGAGGGGTAAGAGCACACAGCTGCAGGCAGGAACAGTCGCAGCTTCTCTCAACACCGCCAACAATAGCTAGATGCGTTTCAAGCAGTTTTCACTCTTCCTCAGTGGCTAAATTAACACAGGAGTTGCTGCGTGTAACAGAAGCTGTTTATTTCAATTTCAAAGTCCCGCCCATTTGGGCGCAAGGCATCGATGATAATGTAATCCACAGAATGGTTGCCAAGACTCTTGCTTCCACAAAAACCCAAGTGGTGCAGCAGTCTCTCATGAGATGAATCTAAATAGGACTGTAATGATAATGTCTCTCCCCTTGTGGGTGTAGGTATGTGGAGAAAACACTGTGCTACTGCCAATAGTCCCTCGTAGCTAGGCCCCCTCCGCTCCTGGTGGAGCCCGCAATAGCGAGCATCAAGGATTTGTCTATTCAGGCAGCAGGACCTCCTCGCAGCCGGGCTGGCCACTATACAAACAAGCATTGGCATAGCCAATAGGTCTCGCCTTTGGGACCTTATAAGTGTTTAGCCATGCAAACGGTTGATGATGTTGCACCGAGGATATTGTGCTGCATAACTAAATACTTATAAGGCACTAAAAGCAAGACCTATTGGCTATGCCAATGCTTGCTACACTTGACTCTCCCAATTAAGTGATAGTAAGCAGAGCATACAAATTGTGCAGTAGGCGCTGTACCTAGCAAGGTCCGCCGCTGTACCATTTATAATGCTAGTCATTTCCTACTACACTCTGCATACACATGTTCAGAACAAGCAGCCCCTGACGTCTAGAAGCCATTTGCCTCACGTGTTGCCGACCATAGAGTGGTCCTCGTGCTTAGGAGAAAGTTTCTACAGATGGCGAGGCAGGGGGTATTCTTAAGAAAACACCACCACGCAATGCAGAGAGCTCTACAATATATGACCTAGGCTTGTGTGGCACTGCAGGTCGTACAGAAGTAGCTCCTAGCTGCACGTCTAACTTCAAGCACGGCACCATTTACACACATCTTTGTCAGTTTGGTGTTCCTTTCTGCACACACTGTAACAAACAAGAATCAACACTCTCTTTAGCCACGCACAGTGAAGAAAAGTTTATTACTGAAAAAAAATTCCAAAGTACCCTTGCAAAAAAGTCTGCATACAAATCTGTCCACATGGAAGACGGAGAAGAGCATATGACATGCTCAACCCTTTTCCTGCTACAGGCAATTGCAAATACACATGGATGCAATTTCTGGCACCTGAAGATTCCCGAAGCATTGGCCATGCTGCTTGCCAGCACTCAGAGAAGCCAATATATCTATTACACTGGCCTGCAGGAGTTTGACTGGTAAGCCAGTGACAGGAGAGGTAACTGTAATTGAATCTGTACATCATCTTATACCCCACTTCAAGGCACTCAGCAGATGCTTTCTCAGTCCCACAGTGCTATAGGTTGTGTGGTGCTATACTTGCAAAGGTACAAAACACATTCTGTACAGAATATGCACATTTTAAAGCTGCACTGATCTCCACCAAAACATACCACCAGCATGAACTCTGAGGAGCAGGGATCCAGAACTATGAGGAGAATGTGAAAGTCATAGCGACAGGGACAAGCATAATAGACACAAGAACGTCACTGATGCTTATTTTACTGTTGCACTTTAGCAGGCTGCTGTCAATAACAGCTCTGAACCGCCATTCTGCATTTCGTGTATGGGCAGAAATCTCTTTTTAGACAACCAGGGGAGAACTATCTCCTTTGGAAAGTAACACGAGGTAACCCAGATTGTGGAATGTGAGAAGATAAGCAGACTCGGGCAAAGCCCAAAATATTTGGGTACGGAAGTGGAGGCGAGGTTGGTTGGAGGGAAGTCAAACAAAGTTAACTGAACAAGGACATGGTTACCGGCTTTAAGGATGGGGGTCCAAACAGTTGGTGGTACTGGGCCAACTGTGAGATAGCTCTATGTGTTGAGTGCTTTCTGCTGAAATCTTCAGGTCATAGGGCCCGATTCTGGGAAAAGTAATTGTGTTTGTGTAACATGACAGCAAACACTTTAAGGACTACAGCTCTGGCCTTTTTTCCCCCAAAAGAATTGAAATAACATGTCAGGGAGAAGTAGAAAGCTAATTCATAACACGTGACTCAGGACAGACACATAGGTGTATGCATCGACAAACGTGTAAATCCAGTCTTCAAGAGGTTCTTGGGTGAAGTGTGTCACCCTGATGTAATGCTTTGCGAGCTTGGAGGTGGAGCGCCGTGCAGAGCTGTCTGTCCCTCATCATAAATAGACAGAACCCCTCAGCAGAGTGAGCTGAGGCGCACACAGAATGGGGTCTCTGCAGAGTCGCGCTACCCAAGAGATAAAGTCAAGGGGTTGAGCTGACCTATTGCAGACTGTTTCCTCCTGAGAGTGAGTCTTGGGCAAAATCATAGCAGCGAGAAATTGAACATGGGCCTCAAGTGGCACCATGTCATGGGTGACACCTTCAACCAGTCCCCGCTTTTAAGTCGGCGAATATTTTCAGGATGACATTTTCCAATGAAACTACAAGTACCAAAATGCAGTGCGCTACTGTTTAAATAGTGGCCATTGGCATCACAGAACTAACAACCAATTTGGAGGTTTTGACTGCACTTTCTGTAGTGCGTCTATCGAACGGGCTTCCGGTGGCTTATCAGATTGTGTTCAAAATACACTGTATTATTTAACATACTTCTCTCCGGGCTGTCTGAGGAGAACAGCTACCGGCTCCAACAAGAAGGCAGAGCTGCCCCCCACGGGGTTTGAAAACAAGTGAAGGAGAGCCTGGGAGGAGCAAAGAGGGCAAGGAGGAGCTAGGGGGAAAGGGATGAACAGCTGACAAAATATAATTGGGTGGTAGAACTTTGGAAACGCGATAGGAGTGGACGCGAGGGTCTCTTGGCAAAGGAAGAAAGAAGTGACAGAAAGCAAAGTAAAAAAATTAAAGGCATGCATATGGGAGAGCAGGTCCTGCCGCGATTACTGCTAAGTATTGGCGCTGCTGGGTAAAGCGTGCCTGCACAACCGGCGATCAGCTTGTGCGCGTTCTAGCAAGCTGATTGCCGGGAAAGTAGCATTTCTCAGAGTTACTAAATGTCTCGTCCAAGACCAGCGCATGCGCTGGTTCAGGCCGAGACCTAAAAACCAACATGGATGCCCCAGTGAGGAGGTCACACCCGGAGGGGTAAGCACACATAGCTGCAGGCAGCAACAGTCGCAGCTTCTCTCAACACCACCAACAATAGCCAGACACGTTTCAAGCAGCATTCGCTCTTCCTCAGTAGCTCAATGAACACAGGAATTGCTGTGTCTAATGGAAGCTGTTTATTTCAATGCAAAGTCCCACCCATTTGGGCGCAAGGCAACCTGGATAATGTAGTCCAAAGAAGGGTTGCCAAGACTCTTGCTTCCATAAAAACCCAAATGGGTGCAGCAGTCTCTCGTGAGATGAATCCAAATAGGACTGTAATGATAATGTCTCTCTCCATGTGTGTGTAGGTACATGGAGAAAACACTGTGCTGCTGCCAATAATCCCTCGTAGCTAGGCCCCCTCAGCTCCTGGTAGAGCCCCCGATAGCGAGCATCAAGGATCCGCCTATTGAGGCAGCGGGAGCTTCTTGAAGCCAGGCTAGCCACAATACAAAAAACCACCAAGGATGACCCAGTGAGGAGGTCACACCCGGAGGGGTAAGCACACACAGCTGCAGGCAGCAACAGTTGCAGCTTCTCTCAACACCTCCAACAATAGCCAGACGTGTTTCAAGCAACATTCGCTCTTCCTCAGTGGAGAAATGAACACAGGAGTTGCTGGGTGTAATGGATGCTGTTTATTTCAATGCAAAGTCCTGCCCATTTAGGCGCAAGACATCCTGGACAATGTAGTCCACAGAATGGTTGCCAAGTCTCTTCCTTCCATAAAAACCCAAGTGGGTGCAGCAGTCTCTCGTGAGATAAATCCAAATAGGACTGTAATGATAATGTCTCTCCCCATGTGGGTGAAGGTATGTGGAGAAAACACTTTGCTACTGCCAACAATCAATCTTAGCAAGGCCCCCTCTGCTCCTGGTAGAGCGCTTGATAGCGAGCATCAAGGATCTGCCTATTCAGGCAGCGGGACCTCCTCGCGGTCGGGCTGGCCACTTATCAAAAAACGAACAAGGATGCCTCAGTGAGTATGTCACATTAATGATAATGTCTCTCCCCATGTGGGTGTAGGTAAGTGGAGAAAACAATGTGCTGCTCCCAATAATCCCTCGTAGCTAGGCCCCCTCCACTCCTGGAGGAGCCCGCGATAGCGATCATCAAGGATCCGCCTATTCAGGCAGCGGGACCTCCTCGCAGCCGGGCTGGCCGCTATAGAAAAAAAACAACAAGGATGCCCCAGTGAGGAGGTCACACCAGGAGGGGTAAGCGCACACAGCTGCAGGCAGCAACAGTCGATGCTTCTCTCAACACTGCCAACAATAGCCAGGCGCGTTTCAAGCATCATTCGCTCTTCCTCAGTGGCTAATTGAACACAGGAGTTGCTGCATGTAACGGAAGCTGTTTAATTCAAAGCAAAGTTCCGCCCATTTGGGCGCAAAGCATCCTGGATAATGTAGTCCACAAAATGGATGCCAAGTACTTGCTTCCATAAAAACCCAAGTGGCTGCAGCAGTTTCTCGTGAGATAAATCCAAATAGGACTGTAATCATAATATATCTCCCCATGTTGGTGTAGGTACGTGGAAAAACACTGTGCTGCTGCCAATAATCCCTCGTAGCTAGGCCTGCTCCGCTCCTGGTGGAGCCCGTGATAGCGAGCATCAACGATTCGCCTATTCAGGCAGCTGGACCTCCTCGTGGCTGGGCTGGCCATTATACAAGAAACCAACAAGGATATCCCAGTGAGGAGGTCACACCCGAAGGGGTAAGCACACACAGCTGCAGGCAGCAACAGTCGCAGCTTCTCTCAACACCGCCAACAATAGCCAGACGCGTTTCAAACAGCATTTGCTCTTCCTCAATGGCTAAATGAACACAGGAGTTGCTGCGTGTAACGGAAGCTGTTTATTTCAATGCAAAGTCCCGCCCATTTGGGCGCAAGGCATCCTGGATAATGTAGTCCACAGAATTGTTGGCAAAACTCTTGCTTCCATGAAAACCCAAATGGGTGCAGCAGTCTCTTGTGAGATAAATCCAAATAGGACTGTAATGATAATGTCTCTCCCCATGTGGGTGTAGGTACGTAGAGAAAACACTGTGCTGCTGCCAATAATTAATCTTAGCAAGGCCCCCTCTGCTCCTGGTAGAGCCTGTGATAGCGAGCATCAAGGATCCGCCTGTTCAGGCAGCGGGACCTCCTCGCGGCCGGGCTGGCCGCAATACAAAAAACCAACAAGGGTGCACCAGTGAGGAGGTCACACCCGGAGGGTTAAGAGCAGCAACAGTCGCTGCTTCTTTCAACACCGCCAACAATAGCCAGACCCATTTCAAGCAGCATTCACTCTTCCTCAGTGGCTAAATGAACACAGGAGTTGCTGATGTAAGGGAAGCTGTTTATTTCAATGCAAAGTCCCACCCATTTGAGAACAAGGCATCCTGGCTAATGTAGTCCACAAAATGGTTGCCAAGACTCTTTCCATAAAAACTTAAGTGGGTGCAGCAGTCTCTCGTGGGATGAATCCAAATAGGACTGTAATGATAATGTCTCTCCCCATGTTGGTGTAGGTACATGGAGAAAACACTGTGCTGCTGCCAATAATGCCTCGTAACAAGGCCCCCTCATCTCCTGGTAGAGCTTGTGATAGCGAGCATCAAGGATCCACCTATTGAGGCAGTGGGACCTTCTCGCAGCCAGGCTGGCCACTATACAAAAAAACAAGTATGCCCCAGTGAGGAGGTCACACCCGGAGGGGTAAGCGCACACAGCTGCAGGCAGCAACAGTTGCAGCTTCTATCAACACCGCCAATAATAGCCAGATGCGTTTCAAGCAGCATTCGCTCTTCCTCAGTGGCTAAATGGAAACACGAGTTGCTGCGTGTAACGAGAGCTGTTTATTTCAATGCGAAGTCCTGCCCATTGGGGCCCAAGGCATCCTGAATAATGTAGTCCACAGAAAGGTTGCCAAGGCTCTTGCTTCCATAAAATCCCAAGTGGGTGCAGCACTCACTGGTGAGATAAATCCAAATAGGAATTTAATGATAATGTCTCTCCCCATGTGGGTGTAGGTACGTAAAGAAAACATTGTGCTGCTGCCAATAATCACTCATAGCTAGGCCCCCTCCACTCCTGGCAGAGCCCACGATAGCGAGCCGGGCTGGCCGCTATACAAAGAACCAACAAGGATGCCACAGTAAGGAGGTTACACCTGGAGGGGAAAGAGCACACAGCTGCAGGCAGCAACAGTCGTAGCTTCTCTTAACACTGCCAACAATAGCCAGACGCAATTAAAGCAGCATTCGCTCTTCCTCAGTGGCTAAATTAACACAGGAGTTGCTGCGTGTAACGGAAGCTGTTTATTTCAATGTAAAGGGCAGCCCATTTGGGCACAAGGCATCCTGGATAATGTACTCCACAGAATGGTTGCAAAGACTCTTGCTTCCATAAAAACCCAAGTGAGTGCAGCAGTCTCTCGTGAGATAAATCCGATAGCGAGCATCAAGGATCTGCCTATTCAGGACCCATTCACGGCCGGGCTGTCCTAACTATAACTGTTGGTAATATATATATATATATATATATATATATATTACCCACTGGTGGTCGCCAGTAGGTAGTTATAGTTAAAACCTAGTTTCCATAGGAAATTCGCAACATTCTATTTGGAATAACTTTGGCGCTGGTGGACGAATCTTCGCAAATTTCTCCAAGAAAATGGCCTGCTCCGTTCCACTCCTTCCCTGAAAGTTTGGGGTGATTCGTGAAGCGGGGGACGAGAAAAAAGGGGGGTCCCAAAACGTGTTTTCCCCATGGAATTTCACATAGGACCTTTAGCCTGGGCTACAGCCCGAACGGCTGAACGGAATTACACCAAACTTGGCAAAAATGGTAGAGTTCTGCTCGCAGATGGGTCTTTTTGTTGAATGGTGTAAATCCGTTCAGTAGTTCCTGAGAAAATCAAAAGTAAAATCATAACTATATATTGGAGGTGTTACGGTAAGCGTACCCATACGCGCACCCTAAGCTTACCTTCCTGAGCATGAGCTGCATGCTGATTGGATGTAAACTGTCTGTCAACACTGCAAACCAGGAAGTGTTGGCAGCCATCTTGTTTCTCGGTAGAACCGAGGCACAGGAAAGCTGAAAACCAATGCGTAAAACACGCAAAGGGGGCAGGGTAGACACACCCTGAGCCCCTATGCTTGCTCAGGGGGTCCCACAAGGATCCCCAGGCCCAAAAATGTATTTATTTATTTTTAAATCGCAGGGTACGCGTACGTACGCGTACCCCGTGAAAAAAAAAACGTTTTTATTTTTTTTAAATTAGCCCCTGGGGGGACCAAATTCCGGAGGCATAATTAATAAAATGTGTGGGGGTGCCCCAATCCCCCCACACTGCCCCGGGGACTGCCACCCCCCAGGGCAAAGTTCGTATGGTAGCGGGGGGCACACGGCCCCCCGCAGCCCTGGGGACCACTACCCCCAGGGGCTAAAACAGTAATGATGGGGGGGCCTCTAAGGCCCCCCAAGCACAGGGGACAGCCACCCCGGGGCTTCTTTCAAAAGTATGCGGGGGCTCACGGCCCCCCTGCAGCCCCGGGGACTGCCACCCCTGGGGCTAAACAGTAATGATGGGGGGCATCAAAGGCCCCCCGAGCCCCGGGGACAGCCACCCCCGGGGCTTCTTTCAAAAGTATGCGGGGGCTCACGGCCCCCCGCAGCCCCGGGGACCGCCGCCCCCCCAGGGCTTTATTTTTATTTATTTTTAAAACCTGTGTGGGGGGCTCAAGTCCCCCCACATGCCCCGGGGACCACCCCCTCCCCGGGGCACTAATATGCAAAATAGTGGGGTCCGTGACGGACCCCCCAGCTCTGGGGACCACCACCCCTGGGTCTTCCTAGATGGTGGGTGGGGGGCCGCACGGCCCCCCTCCTGGAGCCCTTGATGGCCCTGGGGACCGCCACCCCCCAGGACCAGCTCCTGCAGTGTCCCGGGGTGCCCACTTAACAACCTTAAAATCAGCTCCTGGACTCTGCCATCTGTGAGTACTACCTTCCCAAGTGTTGCCACACCAGTCCTGGACCCTTGGAAGTGGACCTGAAACTGCTGTGCCAGTCTGCCTGTGGATTACGCAGAGCTGATGCATCTTCACCGCAGGTCAGCGCATCTACCACAGAACCAGCGCATCACCTTTGCCGCACGAACTTCTCTAATGCAAGGACTTTGCTTTACAGCCAGTGCGTCTCCATGCAAGGACATTGCCTCGCACAACAGAGCTCATCAGAACCACAGCTGCATGACACATCTCCTCACCCAGACCTCAGATCACCTCTGCCGCGAGGGGCATCCTCAACTTGGGGCTCCACATCTCTCTGCAACCAAGATTTAAGGTTCTTGTGTTCAGCAGACCTAACTAGGTCCCTGTAGTTGGCACGCGGTCCTTTGCAGTAGGCCTACACTTGTGACTTTGTCCCATTTCAGCAAGAGCAGAAAACCGCAGTTAGTGCTTGGTGCTTTTTAGCACCATTTTCACTTAAACCTCTAAAAAGCATATCTCAAGTTCTACTGATTGAGTTTTTGTCATTTTGGTCTTGATTTATATTAAAATATTACTCATTCTTTCTAAATTGATGTCAGGTTGTTCTTGTGTAGTGTACTCAATTTGATATTGTTTAATGTGTTGCATAAATACCTTACACATTGCCACTAAGTTAAGCCTGATTGCTCTGTGCCAAGCTACTAGAGGGATGAGCACAGGTTAATTTTGGGTTTTCTTGTGACTTCACCCTGACAGGGATTGTGGTTGCTTCTTGTGTAGAGTTTCATCGCCCTCAACCAGATTCCCAATTTCTCACAGTATATATTTAATCTGCTAGCATAAGAGCATAAGCACATTAAAACTATTGAAAATAATGACTCTGGCCTCATTACAAATGAGTCGTAATCATTCCTATTGAAGCGGGCCATGGGAAAATAACTAGAATTATGAGTTTTAGAGGAATCACTGCAGAAATTAGACTTACTGTGCAAATTTCAACATTTTGCTCCAGTCGGCCACCCAAATATTTCGCCTGCTTGAAGCAGGTAAAATCATGGGGTAAAATACCATTTATGAGTGGTGTTATCACTAAGCTTGCAATTCCGATGGGCTCAGAAACTCGTTATATTTGGCACATGGGAATTAAAAGGCCATTCATAATGAGGCTTCTATGTTGAATGTTCCCTTGTCTTCTAAAAAGTAATAATTTGTGCCTATGTCAAATAGAGATAGGATGGCAAAGAAGCCTTCATTATAGTCCTTTGTTAATTTCTATGGCATAGAAAGAAAGGAAGGGTTATGATGCATGTTACATGGCATCCACCTTCATCTTAAAAAGACACCAAACAAGAACTAAATTGAAGTCAGGGGAACTCCCAATGTAGACATTTGTTAGTTGTAGTGGTTGGCACTTCCTCTCGCTGTGCTCAGTGCGAGGATGCCTCTTGGTTCTGTATCTCTTGAGCAGGATTCCACGAGCGGGCCACAAATGATGCGTGCCAGGGTTCTGCTAACGTTATTCAGTTGGCAGTTTTTCTGGTGCGCAGTGGGAGCGCTCGGTCGTGGGTGCTGCAACTTGGAAATAAATCTAATTATACTTACCGATCTACTTGTTGTCACCTCATTACAAAAATTGGCGACGATCAGTCTACCCCACGGGTCCAGCACCGACTGGCCAATTCCTCCCCATTCGCTGCACCTGCCTTTCTCTGATTGGTTATTACCCTCGGTCTCCTAGCCCGAAGCCGGTCTTTCCTGACTCCTCTCCTTTGTCTTCCACGGGACACGCTGCACTTTGCCAATGGAGGCATTTCCCGTTTGGAGTTTCAAGTCCCACTGGATGGATCATCTGATGATGTAGGCAGCTCCCTAATGCTGCGCGTCATTTCGTCTACACGTAAGTGGCCATCTTGGATTGGGCTGCTTTTCACTGTTTAGCTGCGTCATCAAGCTTTACGTAGGGGCCATTTTGGATTGGTTTCTTTTGACAAGAGGATACAGGTAGGCCCTGCCTTCCCACGTTTACAGTGATAGGCACACCCTTATGCAGATAGTGTTTCAAATAACTTACCATAATTGGAGCCTTTGGTGATAGGCTCACCTTATCTGCTGTTCAATCAATTCAACATTGCTTTTTACTCCATTACAGCTGTTTTTTTCCCTCAGTGACAGCTTTATTCAATTGTCAACACTCTCTTTACCTTTGTGCATCATTATTCTTTATTCACATACTCCTTTCTGCTGTTTATCTTACATCTAATGTTTCATTTTTATTTACCTTATCCAGTTTTTAATTTATTTTCATTGTCTTTATTCTCATGGCTACTTCACAACAATTTGGACACCCACCTCCTTTCTTACAGCATCCAGGTAAACCTAGCATTCCCTGGTGGTAATGGGTCAAGGCCAGTGGCTAATGGTGGTGGGAGTAGCTGCTGGGCGGTGATTTGGGGAGGAGCAGGGGGAGGGGCAGTGTGTGGGATAGTAATCCATGGATTACGGATTACAGATAAGTAAACATATAAATAAATAAAACGAATTTTGTTGCATGCACTGCATCGCATTTGGGGATGCAGCGTGCAACGAAATTCGTTTTATTTATTGATATGTTTACTTACCTGTAATCCTCCATAATCCATAGATTACTATCCCCCACCCTGCCCCTCCCCTTCCCAACGTCACCGCCCGGCAGCTACTCCCACCACTGTCCGCTACTGGTCAAGGAATTTGAGAATCACAGAGTGGCAATTGAAGCTGTCAAGTTTTCACCTGCTTGTAAGGTTGCAATCCTGTATGGTTGTCTAGGTCTCTCTGCTCAACATGTTTTTGAAAATGTACCTCTGTTTCCCACAACCCTTGGTGAGGCTGGTGATGTGGATCGCTGGACTTCTTAAAAGGAGGCTTGTTTAGCGAGACACAATGATCAAGAACCCAACATAACGTTAGAGAGAAACAATTTTTTCAAATAAAACAACGTTCTGATGAAACTGTTGATGAATATATTGCGGATTTATGAATTTTGGCTTCCACTTTTGAGTTTGAAGCCAATCTTGATATCTACATCCGGGACCAATTTGTTTTCTCTTGTTTTTGAAGAAAAATTCAAGAATGTCTTCTTAGTTGCAAGAAACCCTCACTTCAAGAAACTATTGATATTGCAAAGAGCATTGAAAGGTCCATTGTCACATCAAAAGCTCTTCAAAGTGATCAATCATTAAGTTCAGTTAAGACTCCCACACATGAATCTTCGGACTCTATAAATGTTGTGAATGTTAAGAAGCCTGTTAAGCAATTTGTCAGAAAAGGGAATACAATGTGTTATAGGTGTGGCTCAACATCACATCTTAGTAACTTTCCTATGTGTCCTGCTCTTGGGAAGAGATGTATATTATGTAAAAAGATAGGCCATTTTCAAGGAGTTTGTAGATAAAGGCAGAAGAACCACCAGAGTTAACGCTGTGGAATTTTCTGAGGCTCTTGATGAATGAATGGAGCATTTAAATGATGTTGTACCGGATGAATGTAATTCTATTTTCAATGACCATTATGTCAAAGGTCCTTTGGGTGTTGCACTCTTTGGGAAAATAGAGATCCCAATCGTGGCAGACTCAGGTTCCCCTATTACTATATTGTCAGATGTAATGTTTTATGGCAAGTGGCAAGATTTTACTACACTACCTCAGACAGACATTAACCCCAAAGCATTTGGTGAGTTTGACATTGAAATGTTGGGTTACTTTAACTCAAGGTTAGAATGCTTATAGAGATCAATTTTTACAAAGGTTTATATGGCTCTCAAGGGCCGCAACATAATCGGGTGGCAGGATCTTGCAAAAATGGTCTTGCACCTCATTCCTGGCTCTGAAAATCCCATTGCTCTTGGTGATGTTCCTCAAGGTTATACTGGAACTGGGTTGTTAGAAGGTGAACATTCTAAGGTGAATTGTCTGGAACTTAAAGCTCACACTTGAGATATCAAAAATGTTTTAGATTGCTTTCCCAAATTGTTTTCTAACAATTTAGGCACTGTTAAATGTTTTCAGCATCAAATTTGACTTATGCCTGATGCTTAGCCCATAGTTCACAAAGTAAGCCTTTTGCCCCTAAGTGCCAGGGATGAGCTTAAGGCTGTGCTCAAGTCATTATGTGGCAAAGGTGTAATTGCATGAAGATAGGTGAGAGCGGGAGTGCTGCTCTCAAGTTCAAGGTGTGCACACTTTTTTCATGGACCAATATCAGTCCTCTTGTTTACTTCATCATTGTTCAATAAAGAATCCTTAAATGCGTTTTCCTTTGTATCATCTTTCTGTATGGTTTTTAATGATACTTTCTCAATAAATTCATTTTTTCAAATAATAGCAGGTTCCATTATTTCAACATTTCACATTAACCCAATGCATTTCGGGTACAAATGGACCCTTCGTCGGGGGTCTCTATGAAAAGAACAAAGAATACATAATGAGCCCAAAGTTGTGTTCATCTGGTTTACAAAATACGTATACCATCATAGCCTGACTGGTTATACAAAAATCAAAAGATATATCACATGAAACAAACGTTATTCATATCACTGCCTATCTCCTGTTAAATATGCACAGCGTGTTAGTGGCACTCCAAAGTTACACATAGAAAATCTGTGAAAACCTGCATTGTTAACATAAATGACGCGATCTCAATGCCTTTTTTTTCACATGGTTACTTAGCGTTTCAAGTCCGTTACTCACTGAAATGTTTGGCGTTCAAGCCTCCTGCCGTCTCATTCAATCCCTGCCGCGTAGAGCTCGTATTTCGAATTCTAAACTTATAGCTACTCTGATTGGTTAAACGTGCGGTCACATGGTCGCTACCTTTTGTGAATGTTATGACGATTTCTGTTTACCCAAAATATGAACTAACAATCTAAGTTGCATGTCTGTTCGCTTCATATCAATCTAAAGTAGAAATGTTATCATCTAAATTAAAATAGAAAGATAATATTATGTGTGCACGAAGCTTTCCTATTGTGACTACGTAAACGATCGGATTCTTACGCGATTGAATGTCATAATTCTCAACGGGTTAACAGTATGCCTGGTATAATTGAACATAGGTGACTAAACATTATATTCACTCTATTCATTTCAAATCATTAACATCACGGTGTCAAAAGTGTCGGCCATTTTAAGAAGGGCAAAAGTCTTATGGTGAGTATCTAGTCCTACTTTCAGTGCATGTGATATGTTCTGTTAAGCATATACAACAGGTTTAAAAAAAGCAAAAAATAAGTGAAGGATTAATGAAGATGACGTAACCTTAGTGCCTTATGCATATTGTTCAAACACAGTCCATATTAGTTTATGTGGTGCTCTCAATCAGCTACCAAAAAAAGCACTGTCCACCGGAGCTCTGTCAGGACAAATCCAATGTTATACTCCACAGTTTATAAGAAACATGCTAGTTCCAATCTGTCATTGAGCCCATCTGGCTGAAGACTCCCCATTTTTTTTATCCAAAAATATTCAGATCTTAATCTCATTTTGTGTGTGTCAGCATCTGAGCGCGCTTTTACCACTTCTAATATGGTGAAGCGTAATAGAGCAATATTATGTCCTGTCTCAGTCCAATGTGCTGCCACAGTTGATTTCAAGTTTTTTAACCGAATATTACTCTTATGTTCGGTTATTCTTACCTTGACTTTGCGCTCCGTCTGTCCAACGTATAACTTACCACAAGGACATTTAATGCCATAAATGACACCTTTGGTGTCACACGTACTTGAATGTTTCAATTGTATTACTTGTCCCGTTCTGGGATGTGTGAAGGATGATCCTGTTATTACGTTGTTGCAGTGCGTGCAGTTTTCACATTTGAGCATCCCTTTGTACATTGGCTCCATAGGATCCTTTCTTTTACGCTTCAACAATTCTTTTAAGTTCTTGGATCTGTTGTATGCAAATGTTATCCGTTCAGCAAACAAAGGCTGTAGATCGGGTTCTTGAGTGATGATAGCCCAATGTTTTCTCATAATGTTGGTGATTTGTGCTGACTGCATGGAATATTTCAATACACACACTGTGAGTTTTTGGTCAGTTTTGTCTTTTTTAGTTAGTAGGGACTCTCTTGTTAGAGTCATGGCTTTTGTTTTCGACTCTTGTAGAAGTTGATTGGGGTAACCTCTTTTTTTATATTTTACGATCTGTCTGTCAATAGTTTCGGAAGCATCCTTGGTGTCTGATGTGATCCTTTTGTAACGGATGAATTGGGACATTGGTAAATGTTGCTTCAAAGCCTGGTGATGAAAGCTTAAGTAATGCAACCCACTGTTGCGATCTGTTTCTTTTATATGCACATTGGTGCAAATTTGACCCTGTTTGATGGAGACTTTCACATCCAAAAAGGATAATTGTTGCTGATCTATCACATGTGTAAACTTGATTCTGCCATGTACCAAGTTTAATCTCTCTATGTTGGCTGTTAATTCTTCTTTCTTGCCTTTCCACATAATGAATATATCATCGATAAATCGCTTGTAAACTAGCAGTCCTCTTTGCCAGTCTGGATTATCCAATATATGTTCACTTTCAAATTTGGACATAAAAATGTTCGCGTAGGACGGTGCTCCAGCAAAGCCCATGCTGGTCCCACTGCATTGTGCATAGTATTCATCATCCCATTCCAGGTAACTATGAAATAGTGCAAAATGTAGAATTTCCATCAAGAAAATTTTTTCTGAGCCCTCAACTTCATTCTTTAATAGGCACCACTCCATTGCTTCGAGTCCCTCAATGTGAGGGATCGAGGTATATAGTACAGTGACATCTATTGAACTTAACCAGATTTCTTCATTTTCTGGAATCTTAACTTCCGTGAGAACCTTCAAGAATGCAGTAGTGTCTTTTATATGGGTGCACCAGTTTTGGACTAGTGGTTGTAAAAACCAGTCTAAGTACTGTCCGATGGGTTCGGACAAGGATCCGCAGGCTGATACTATAGGCCTAAACGGTGGGTTTGTTAGGTGCTTGTGCACCTTAGGCAACATATAGAACTGTGGTCTCCTCGGGTATTTTATGTTCAAAAATTGATAGGTTTTGTTTGTAATCCATTTCATTTCTAGAGCCTTGTCTAGTATCTCTTTGAGTGTGATTGCAAAAGTTTCCGTTGGATCTTGTTCTAGTTTGTTTTAAATGTTCGTGTCTTGGAGATGTTGTTTAACACTTTCTTTATAAAAGGTCGAGTTCATTACTACCAGGGCTCCCCCTTTATCCGCTTTTTGGATGGTTATGTCAGTCATCTCTTTCAAAGTGTTCAACGTGTTCCACTGAAAAGCACATTTTGTGCCCCGATATCACACAAAACGATTGATGCATATGAGCGTGTCGTTACTACAGAAATCAAGAACATTAATTACAAAAGTGGAACTAAGAGTAACTTCTCGAATATAAATATTTATTGAGGGGGATGGAGGCGCAGAGCAGAGTTTTTGCCCAACATCGTGGAGCTCCGCATAGAGCAACTATTTCAGCTCCGCCTAGGCTTAATAACAAGGCCATCCCCTGCTTTTTCAATAAGCGTTATATGTTGCAGGACTTTGAGGAAATGTTCCCTCAAACTCCTATGGTGAACATTATGTTGGCTACTATGGCATCAACTTCAATTTTGGCATCTGAAGATTCAACGTTGTCTGATGTTGTCGATAAGAAGGTTGAAGCTTCCCTTTAAAGAGCTAATTTTCCCATTAGGGGCAATAATTATGCTTAAAGACTTTCAGACTTTATATGATTTGCTGCAGGCTTGACGAGGATTACACTCCAATTCGGGCTAATATGGAGTTGCTCTCCCAGTTTTTATAAGACATATGTTCAAACGTTTGTGTGCACTTTCATCTTGACAGGGTTTTCAATTATTGGTCGGAGTTTATTATGGATGTTGTTGTGGAAGTTTGAGGCTAGTCAACGTTCCCTAGTAATAAAGCTTCCCTTTACTGGCCCAAACGTTTTTGGTTCAGAACTGGATCAGATGGCATGATACAAAAGGTAGTGGAAGAAAAGAAGATTTTGAAATCTTTTTAGTTGGAAATGGGCTGGAAATGTTTTGTACAATGGAACCCGGCTCAGACCCCTCCTAACAGATGACCCTTTTGAGGTAGGGCCAATGGTTGGGTTGTTGCGTTTACTGGAAAAAGTCAACCAAACTTCCAATCTGGTAATGAGGAACTGTCCAAATGACTATCATGGAGTCAGAGCATGCCTGCTGCACTTTTTTCAACATTGGCAATCTTCGATTTCGGACTAATGGGTACTGCAGTTTATCGGTCATGGCTATCTTATTCCCTTTCTGGGGATCCTTCCACACAGTCAGTTCCTTGCTCCTACATTGCCTAAGGGCGAATTAAAAACACAAGCCATGATTAAAGGAGTTCAATCTCTTCTGGAAAAAGGGGCAATTATTCCAGTGCCTTCCTCGCATATCTGAAAAGGGTTTTATTCCCTGCTGCTTTTGGTTCCAAAGACAATGGCTGGCTTTGGCAAGTTCTCGACCTCAAAACTCTGAACAAGTATCTGTGGTGGAGCATTTCAAGATGGTTTCTGTCCAGTCTATTCTTCCTTTGTTGCCTCTAAGAATTACCTGGTCATGCTAGATCTTCAGGATGGTTACTTCTATGTCCTCGTTCATTTGACAAATCAGAAGGATCTCCGGTTTGCTGTTGGAGGTCAACACTTTCAGTTCCATGTCTTGGCCTTTGGCCTGGCAACATCTCTAACAGTCTTTACCAAGGTATCAGCCCCCGTGGTCACACTTTTTCAATTACAACATGTTTATATTGTTCCATACCTTTATGTCTTTCTCTTATCAGCTCTTTCTTTTTTTAAGGCTCAGGAGACATCAAGCTGGTGCTTCGGACACTGCAGGAGGTGGGTTTTATTGTCAACCTTCTGAAATTCCAGTTAGAACCAACCCAAAACAGTTTGGTCATTGGTGTCCAATTCCACACAGAGTTGGCTTTGCTGCCTGCGCAGAGGGTGACGGCAATTCAGAACTCAGTCACGTATCTTCTGCGATAGTCCTCCATGTCAGCAAGGGCATGGCTGAAAGCTCAAGGTTTGATAGCAGCCTGAAAAGTGGTGGTCCTTTGGGCGAGGTTTCATCTCAAGCCCTTGGTGAATCATGTCCTTTCCTTTTGGAGCACCAGTTCATGTAACTATGACCATCTGATTCCAGTGACATCTGTAGTCAGAGAGACTTTCAGTTGCTGGTAGTCAGAGACAAATCTGTCACGAGGCATGCCATTCTGCCATCCCCCTCCCGTGTACCTCACAACAGATTCCAACATGTGGGTTTGGGGGGCAGTGTTCATAGATCAGTAGAGGAAAGGTTCCTAGAAAGCTTGGGAAGCAGGTCAGTAATCCTATTGGAGGAAGTTGTCAGTAATCTCGCAGGGACTATTGATATTTTCTCCTCTGTTAATAGGCCAGAATGTAGTGGTTCATAAGGACAACCAGGTATCCAGGTGTTATCTGAACTGACAAGGGGGACCAGGAGCAGGAGTCAGAATGTCATTGCAGCCCAGATCTTTGCTTGGACGGAGTCTCATCTTCTAGCTCTTTCTGCTATGTATGTTCAGGGGTCTCTCAATATTCAGGCTCACTGTCTGAGCAGGAAAATGCAGTCTATGATGTTGAATCACATCTTAGACTGGGTGTTCTGTTGGGTGTGAGCAACATTTGGGGCCTCATGTCTCGATCTGTTTTCGCCTCAATACAATGCAATGTGTCTTCTTTTTTGTCCATAGACTCTTTCCTCCAAAGTGTGGGTGGTGGATGCGCTCTCAGTCCTGTGGCCCAAGGTAATTCTCTATGCATTCTCTCACGTTCTCCTTCTCACAAGGGTGCTGCAGAATATTTGGGAGGAGATGATCTCAAATATTCTGATTGCTCCTTTTTGACCTGGTTTCCATCGCTGCTGTCTCTGGCCAAGAGGGTCTATCTTCCTCTGTTTCATCAGATTTCTTCACTCCAGTTTCCCTTTCTTCCAGTTTCACACCTCTATGTCATCTTCGACTGACGGCCTGGAATGTGAAAGGATAGGACTGATGAATCTTGGGTGTTCTAGGGTTGTGGCTCTCGATACTCAAGGCTCTCGTAAACCTTCTGCCTTGAAGTTTTATAAGAAACGCTGAAGTACTTTTCAGAAGTGATGAGTTTCCAAAACCTTAGATTCCCTGACTGTGGATAGTTTTTCTAGTCTTGATTTTTGGAGAGGTAGTTTTTTAAAGGGGCTAGCGCCATCCACTTTCTGTGCTTAGTGGGCACCAGTCAGTGCTTATTATGTGCAAGAGTATTTTTCCAAGGTGTCCCCGTTGGTTTCTTGGTTTTTTGGAGACCTTCCGATTTAACAGGTTGGTTTTGTTCAAATTTTTTCCTTTTTGGGATTTGTTAATTGTTCTTAGGAGTCACCAATTAACTAACTTTGAACCATTAGGTTCTTGTCCTCTGGCTGGTTGTCAGCTAAGACTACTTTTCTAGTGGCATTACGTCCGCTAAGCGATTGGGTGAACAAGGGACACTTCTTTCCTCTTTCCCATTTTTGAAATATTTTTCTGACAGATTAGGGATCATACTAGATCCCACTTTTGTTCCTAAGGCCTCTTCTTCATTCCACATGAACCAGGAGATTGTATTGCCAGTTTTGCCCTCTGATGTGGAGAGGGTTCTGTGTTTCCTAGATGTGGGTCACTCACGGTCTGTCTCTTTGCCTAGGACCAAATCCATGAGTTTGTTTTTCTAATTTTGTTTAGTCAATCAGGGTACCAATGTTTCTTCCCAGTCTGTAGGCAGATGGGTCAGACAGGCTATCATTCAGGCATACCATTTTGCAGATGAGTGTACTCCATCCAATGTTCGGGGCATTCCAAATGGGCAGTACCAGTTTCTTGGGCTGAGGCAAGTGGCTCTTCCCATAAGGAGATCTGTTGGGCTATTACTTGTTATTCCTAGCTGACTTTTGCCCATCAATATTGTATCGATTTGTCTGGGGCTGAGCGTTATTTTGGGACATCTCTTTTACAAACTGCACTGAAGTAATTGTTGTCTTTCAATAAAAGCATTTGTATTCGTTCTGTGTCGGTGTACTTCTTGCTTGGTATCTCCTCACAAGTTAGGACAGGGACAAGGAGTATGGAGATGAGGGGGTAATGGCTTATTATATAGCGGTTATCATTACCCAGATTTAGAATCCTCCTCATCCCTCTCCACATCCCTCCCACCCTTGTGTGCACCTCCCAGGTTGTTTCTCAGACTTGGTGTTTGCAGGAGGATGGAGAGGAGCTTTATACTTCTATCATAGAGCTAGACAACAACTTTAGCTGAGAGATCTACAGTGCCTAGTGTGGAAATCTCTGTTCGAAGCAGACACTCCTCACAAGTTAGGTCCAGGACTAGGAGGATGGAGATTAGGGGGTAATTAAGATTACTGATAAGTAATAAGCCATCTACTTGTGATGAGGCAGGCCCCTTTATAGTTAATTATGTTCATGTGCCCAACCTACAGGTCTTCCTGCTAGGGGAATAAAAACACCTCCCCACTCCCAGGCCATTTTATCTACTCTAGGAGAAGTTTCTACGCCTCTTTCACTGCCCAGTCAGGCCAAGTACAGGCTGGGCAGTAGCTGTAATGCTAATGCAAATTGGCTTCCAGCAGTTTCAGGCAGGATGACTTTCTAAAAGTTACATTTCCAATATATTTAATACCAATCTGACTTCACAATTACATTTGATTTTTATTGAATACAAATATGAGTCTTTGAAGGGAGTCTGTAGCAGGGTCACGTCAAAATATATAGATGAAAGTATATAATCTATACTTAGACTTTTACTCTGCATCAGGTACAGACTGAGGAGTGACAATGTTGTTTTTGGCATAGTCACTAGGGGATCATGCCGTTTATAATGTCACACTTGTTCCACTCTTAAAATATGCACCCTATCTTGTTGGCAACAGGGTGCAATTAGGGGTGACAAAAATATTTTAAATCAGGGTTTCTAGCTATCAAAAGGGAAATTTTGATAGGTCTCTGCAGCAGGGCTCCGGCTGCTGCTATCAGGCACAGAAGGAAGGACTGAAGCCATGTTTTCACTGCCACTGTAGTGGATGACACAATAGGTGCCTAATTTTCCATGTCAAGGGTGTATTTCTGCATCATAAGCTATGGCTTAATAGAAAAGTTAATTGAGCCAATTAGGTTTAAGTCAATTGTAACATGTTTAAATGGGGAGCGCAGTCACTTTACTCCTGTTTGGAAGGGGTGAAGTTCATAGAGTTCCAATGTCAGCTAACAGACAGGCAGAAATTGGGGGACATCTCATAAAAGATTGTAATTTCCTACTGTAGTGAATTTATTATAGTCTTATGGCCATTTCAGATTGCTTAAACTTGCCTGTTTAGCTATGTGTTTTTATTTGTACGGCATTCCATGTTTTCGCCATGCTCGAGGGTGGATTCCTACTAGAACTTATCTAGAGATTGCATTGGAAGTCACTGGGAGAGAACATGCTCTACATTGGCTCCTCCTCTTCTGAAATAAAGTCACTTTGTTTCATTCCTCCTTCCGTGATTCTTTTAACTTTTAACTTGACATTTTGCGACAAGCTGCAGTTATTAGCAGAAGCCCACCACTGCATTTTTGCCTGCTCTGTAGTAGATTCGACATTGCAGCACCCATGTGCCACTGGGGACAATACAGCCTGACCGAGTGTTTCCTGAGCAAAGTTGGAGCAAACGGCCCACCGATCCACGGGGGAGCATTGGGAGCCAGCACCACACTTGAAGGAATACCCTAAGCTAGTAATTGGCCCTCTTTTACAGTCGCATGATCATTGTGTGAGAACAGTGAGGTTGTGGGAGCAGCATGAGACTTTGAAAGAGTCCCTAGAATGGGGCAAGGTCTGCACGAGTCAGACCTTCTGACGTGCTGCCTCTGCATTCCTCAGAAACGGTAACATCTTTCTGCTCTCACTGGAAATGGCGTCCTTACCTCTGACGTGGTTGCCATTTTAAATTGGGAAAGTATTCATTATCACATGCGGAAACACATCATCGTAATAATCTGTTTTCACAAAGATTGAGCATATGAATCAGCTAATGACAATACAAGCTGAAGCATTTCAGTAGAACCCCATGGTGATTGGAACTTCAGCATGATATGTTGATAAAATGCGACTCTTGAGGGAAAAACATGGCGGCCGGCGAGTAGTAGCTCGCGGGCGGCTCCCGGAACTTCTGTGCATTCTTTCGGCAAAAATATGCGATAAAGATCAGAGTTCTGGAATACTTTTGAAAAAACCTCGGTATAAGTCCACCGGCTGATTAAAGTGCCTTAGAATAGATTACAAACATTAAATCGCGCCTGCTCGGTTCGCCGGATCAGCCTCTCTCCTCCGTGTTGCAGCTTAGCTGTATTCAGCCCGGTGCAAGCAGGAAGGCGGGGCATGGGGTTTGGCAGGTGTTTGGCATCCGGAGTGGCGTTTTTGCTTCTTCCTTTCTTCATCACGGCGCCAGAGCCGATTTGGCGCAGAGCGGCCCTGGAGCTGCGTAGGGGGAGAGGAGCCGCTGCAAAAATCGCGTTTCGAGGTGCCTGCAGTGAAGCCCCCTGGAATATTGTGCAACTTACGGACAGTGGTGGCTGCACCAAGAGTGCTGAGGGGGAAAAGATCGAAAGGACCGCACCACTTGGCCCCAGACGAACAAAAAAGGAGGCTAAAGGAGGTAAGAGGAAGGGGGCACTTGGAAGCACGCTGGCTGGTGACAATGGGGAGGCAAAGACCAGGTACTCCTTGCAGAGCACAAGAGAAAGGCAGGTTAAGGGGGACAGGTTGGAGCAAGGTGAAGCCCGAGGCCAGAAAGAGGTACCCCAGGGACCTGATAGAAGGAGAACGAGGGAGGAAGGAGGGGAGGAAGAGGGTGAGGAGTGTGGGGGGCGAGAGGAAGGTGGCAAAGTTGATAAAAGGGCAGAAGTAGGACTAGAAGCAGTTGGTGAGCCCCTTCTCACGATAGTTAAAGATTCAACCCCCCCTATTTATAAAACAAAATATAGGAAAAACTTACAAGAGCACATACAAAAGAAGTTGCAAGCTCTTAAAGTCAAAATTACTCCCTCCCTCAAAACCTACTTCAGAGTGTTGCCAAAAACGTTAATTCTGGGTGAAGAAAAGATGGGGCGGGGTGTAGCAAACAAGGCAGGGAAGCAGTTAATATCTGCTGATGGGATCCCAGTCTGCCCATAGGAGACAGGACATGAAGCAGGGGGGCCGCTAAGAATTACAGGCCAGGGGGAAGATGAACAGATTCTGGCCCTGACTTACCCTGCTAAGGAGGAACTGTCAGTAGGTGCACTCCTAGCTTCACTTTCAGATAAAATCAGGAGTAGATTTGTGACATCTGATTCTAACCAGCTTGAGATTAAAAGGGTGTGCAAAATCATGGAGAAGAAGATTGGTGACCTTAGTGGGAGAACTTCAACGCTAGAGAAAGAGATCATTGAACTCAGAGAAACAGTGCAGGCAAATTGCGTGGAGATTGATAAGTTGAAAGTAGCTGAAAAGGAGGGTTTGGATAGAGTGGAGAGATTGGAGAACTACCAAAGACGAAATAACCTGAAGATTCTGAAGGTGCCGGATGGCAGAGAGGGGGATGATGTTAAATCTTATGTTGTAAAACTGATTAAGAACAAATTTCAGCTAGAAGAAACAGAAGATGAGATAGCAAAAAACTTACAGCGAGTCCACGGGGATCCTTTTCGTCTTGATGCAAGCAGGCCAAAACCTAGGAAAATTCTATTAAACTTTCTGACTTACTCATTAAAAGA
>NW_028246739.1:0-51024 GCF_964263255.1 Lissotriton vulgaris | reverse complement strand
GGACACCACTTCACATGTATCATAAGGTATGCAGCGTTTAGAACGCAAGCATTACAACGGAATACGAAAGTTGTTACCACGCATTGCACTGGGGGGCGATCAAGGATAGTAAATGATTTAATTTACTACCCCAACACCTTCCCTACTATAGTGGTGATGGACTGATCCACTACTAAAGAAAGTTCCACTTTTAGTACTTCATTCAGACCTTGATCGAAGGCTTCTCCTGCAGACTTATCTATCCAGTCCGCTTCCGCCATTATGTGCTGGAACAAGAAAATGCATGTTGCTAATTCATACTTGCCATGCTGTAGGTAAAGTAAAGCTACACATATAGAAGCTTGAGTTTGTCTTTTCTCAAAAATAGCAGTAATTGCTGTATGAATGTCTCAAATTTGTTAACCAAGGGCTTAGATTTGAAATTAAAGGAGTCACCAGCACTGACGCATATTTGCTATGATTGGACAACATAAAGGTAACCTTAGCTTGATCATTTACAAATTTACGCACCTTCACTAGAAAGTATATATGGCATTGAGACATAAACTTTTGAAGGTAATACAGATCACACATGTACTTTGCGGGTGGTGCCAAAACTGGATAGGTGTATGGAGGTATGACCGAAATGCTATGTAGGATAGTACTCCCTCCTCAAGTGAGATTGTCATTTTAATTAGGTGAAATACAGGAAGAAATTCTGGCCTCAATAGATGTGCTGGCTAGAATAATTGCCTGATTCAATTTCTATAAGGGAAAGTGTGCTCTTAATAAGCAACTTCAAGTTCGCCTTGGATCCTGTGTCAGCACCTGCAGGGAATAGGCCTCAAATTCCATTTTGTGTGGGTCTGCCAATCTGACACAGGCTCAATACTACAAGCATGAGGCTGTCAAGGCCAGTAGCTCTGTCTCCTACAGGTCAGCCCACCCCCTTAAATTAGATCAAGGCCGATAATGAAGGTCGAGGCTAGGGGGGGGGGGGTGGGGGATGGGGACGTGCAGAGAGAAAAAGAGACACTTCTGCAGGTTGGTATTTGAAAAATCTTAACTGGGTTCATTGCACATACTTTTCCCAAGTCCAAATGTATCAAGGTTACATAGCTACCTAAAGGTGAGAAAACATATTTTTTTAAGGGTTCGCACAACAGGAGGGAAATAAGACATACAATTAGAACATTTCTAGACATACTTAGAGCATGCAGATTGTACACTGTAACTAGCTGCTGGTGGACTGCAAAATCAACTCAAGAGCCACAGATGAAGTCCAGTGCAGCACCAGGAGAGGTAAAGTCTGGTTAGGAAAAAGAACCTGTAAGAAAAGATAAACAGGCAAGTGATGAATCACAATAGTTGAGTAATCAAATGACTGCAGTGAACTGAATAGGTAAAAAAAAATACAAAGGAGAAAGAACAAGTTAAGCGTAATGTGAACTAAAGTGATCAAAGAGTAGTCACAAAAACGAATTTCCCTGATGAGAAAATGTCATTGTTAGCCAAGCCTTAATACTTTGGTACCACTATTGATCTAGAAGTGTCTGAGTGGTATGGTTCTATAGTGGATGGGGCTCTGACTATGAGTCAGGGAAATGTAGTTGTAAATATAATACAATGTATTGTCCATTGTTCTGTATGCCATCACTTCCATTTTTACTGTTTCTTGGCTTAACTGCCTCTTGTGACCTAATGCTTCACAACCGAATTCACTGTCTCATAAAAACCAGCAACATAACCATACCTTTCGAATATGTTTGTTGTTGGACTTGGCCATCTCTGCAGGGTCATACCCAGACTTTTTAGCTTCTTTCTCCTGGTTCCTGAACCCTTTTTTGTTGGCTTTTTGGATTCTGTGCGCTTTACCACTAGGAACCAGAGGTAAAGTGTTTGTGCTCTCTCCTTTAAAACATTGTATAAATTGAATTACATCTAATTGGCACATTTAAATGACCTACAAGTCCCCAGTAAAGTCATACGACATGAACCCAGGGCTTGTAAGTTTAATGCTACTAGTGGGCCTCCAATACATATTGTGCTCCCCTAAGGTAAGCTCTAAACAACCCCGGGGGCAAGTTGCAGTGCAATCTAAAAGTTGGACATGTGCATTTAAGTTTTACATGTCCTGGTAGTAAAAACTCATACATTAGTTTTTCATTACTCCAAGGCTTTCCTCTCACATAGAATAACATTGTGTTGCCTTCTTAGATTTAATAAGTGACAACTTTCAATTGGGAGCAAGCAGGAAAGTCATGTTTGGTCTCTAAAGAATTGTAGTTAAAAAAAAACTGTTTTAATGGTAAAGATTGATTTTAAGACAGAGTTCTGAAAATTACATTTTTATGAAATTGGCATTTTCTTGTCCTAGATGCACAAAATGGTATATAAAGAAAGGAACCTTCCTCTATATCGTAAGGGCCGAGAGGAACTCTCAAGAGGGCGTACGCCCTCCCATGTAATGACACTAAACCACAAAAAGTACTCCTCTGGTATATCAATAATGGGAAGTCTCTATGTGAAGCTACAGGTAATAACCCACTAGGAAGTGGGGGAAGGATATCACTCCTTTTGTGTTATTTATCCTCACACACCCTTGTGGTGTCATGATACATCAATGGGTCACCCTGACGCCTAAAAGTCAGGGTGGGCTCGACCATATTACAGGGAGCTCTTAGTGAATCGATTGACCTGGGGGAGTTAAACATAAAAAATCCATTGGCAGATACCAGTTTCCCTTTATTCTTGGATCTGTCTGGATATTAAAAATGGAAATGATAGGGTCAATCAGGGTATTATGGTCCTAAAACCCTAGTGCCAACATGTTTCAGTCCTCTTATGCCCCACAAAGGTGCTGGACTTTCTTCAGGGCAATGGAAAGTCCACCCTGGAACAAAAAAACAATATTGGGGATTTCCCTATACTGTTATCCTAAAGTGCCATGCAACAGTGTGTGACTACAGGGCTACCCGCTTAACGTGAGGTCTCTCGTAAGCCACTCCTCCTCTCATACTGGGGTAAGGATTGCAGGTGAATGGTTTGAATGTATGCAAATATACAGCGAGTGATAGTGGCGTTTTGCTGTTTGGAGTGAGAGACACAGTGTGTTTTACCATGATTTTACGTTCACAAGAAGGTGGATATGGACACTATGTAATGGATATGACCGCTTCACTAGTTGTAGCCAGCAAGCTGAGTGTGGTAAAACTAAAACAATAATATACTACACACACAAAATAAGTATGTTGAATGATGTGTTGTTGTGACCTGCCTGTCAGAAGTTACCAGCTATATCTATAAGCACAACTCACATGGAAAGTAAAAATAATTTTTACATCAATGATACAATATGTTTGGTTTAACTTTTTCTCTTACAGAGAGAGTAACAGACATGCTAAAATATTTGTGTCCAGAAAAGTAAGTATGGGCGAATTTTGCGAATTCGTGGCTCGCAAATTCGCAATTGCACTATACTCAACTGGAGTATTTTCTACTGGCTAATCAGTAAGTGCTACCTCGTTGGGTAAATGTATTGTGCTTTTCCTACACAACAGCTGCATAAAGGACCAGAAGGGTTGTCTCCAGTTCCCCCGTGTGTCTGTAACTTTGCTGCCGCGCCTTTAGGCGCTGAGGTCCCTCGAGTGAGCTGTCCATCACGGTGGGGAAAAGGGCGGGAAGAGGTTGCATAGCCTAGTGTGTGTGGGGCCGGGCTTCTGTGCGAGTTCACATGCCTCTTGTTTATAAAGGGTTAGAGACCGATCAGAGCAGCAGATGAGGAGAAAGCAGTAAGTGCTACCTCGTTGGGTAAATGTATTGTGCTATTCCTTCACTACAGCTGCATAAAGGCCCAGAAGAGTTGTCTCCAGTTCCCTGTGTGTCTGTAACTTTGCCACCATGCCCATAGGCGCCGAGGTCCCTTGAGTGAGCTGTACATCACAGTGGGGGAAAGGGCGGGAAGAGGTTTCATAGCCTAATGTGTGTGGGGCCGGGCTTCTGTGCGAGTTCACATGCCTCTTGTTTATAAAGGTCAGAGACCGATCAGCGCAGCAGATGAGGAGAAAGCAGCCTCCTAGTCACTGGAAGTACAGGGGGATTGCGCTCGAGAAACTCGTGGATGCCTAGACCTCCATCACGGATTACAGCTATTTGTAGACTGTAGATCTGGGGAGAAAGCACACCTGCCTAGCATCGACCGTGCTCACTAGATTCTTGGGCTGATTAATAATGGGTTACTGAATTTGAGCTTCAACTCGGGCACCTGCTTTATTTATATCTGTAAGTGCTTCCTGCTGACATTTAATTTTTGAGGAGCCTCGTTGCCTAATTGTAACTATTTTCTCACCCTGCTTTGAGGGTCAGAGAAGGGTCAGAGAATAGTTGCAAGTAGGCAACGAGGCGCCGCTCAGGAAGCACTTACAGAGTTACAGCAGGTGCCCAAGTTGAAGTTAATTTCTTTGTAACCCTTTTGTAAACGGTTACAAAGAAATTAGCTTCAACTTGGGCACCTGCTGTAACCCTGTAGGTGCTTCCTGAACAAAATGTGTCCTGCTCGAGGATTCGCTGATTTTTCCGCGATTTCGCGAAATTTGCGGATCGCAAAATTGTGGAAAATCTGCAAATTCCGCGAGGGGAACAAATTTTCGGCCCATACTTACAGAAAAGTAGCAGCTACCTGTACTTTTTTAGAATAACAGCATAGGGAAAACCCCAGTATTGTTTTCTGTTCCAGGAAGGACTTTCCATTGCCCTGAAGAAAGTCCAACACCCTCCTGGGGTACAAGCGGACTGAAACATGTTGGCACTAGAGTCTTATGACAAATAATACCCTGATTGACCTTTTCATTCACATTTTTTACTCCCTAACAGATCCAAGAATAAAGGGAAACTAGGATCTGCCTGTGGATTTTTAATCTTTAACTCCTCAATGCCAATCTTTTCACTAAGAGCTCCCTGGAATGTGGTTGAGCCCACCCTGACCGGATGATGAAGCATAACACCACTAGGGTGTGTGAGGGTAAATAAAACAAAAGGTTTGATCTCCTTCCCCCACATCCTAGTGGGTTATAACCTGTAGCTTCACATCAGGACTTCCCATTATTGATGTATCAGGGTCTACCTGAAGTAAATCGTGGGCATGATGTACGTACCAGAAGAGTTATTTTCTTGTCTTAACCATTTGGTGCCTGCAGCCTGTATCTTGGGTCACATGATTAGGTGTAGCTGGCAGTTGTTTTTTGTCACATCACAAAAACACTGCCTCATTACTCTCACAAAGGGTTGCACACTAATTTTTTTGCCCCTGGACAAGTTGGGTGTAGGACAGGGAGGCAGGAAATTCCAGACACCTCTGTAGGGGGAGGTCTCTAGAAGCTTGTGCTACTTTGAAGCTCAAACCAAGTATAAATAGTGGACGCTCAGACCAAACTCTTTAGTGCACATATGTGCCTGTGGAAGACTCAGATGAACTGCTTTCCTGCTCTGCTGGAAGAAGGACTGCTGCCCTGCCGCCAGAGTAAGACGAACTGGACCTCTATCTATAACCAAAGACCACCATAGTTTATCCAAGGCTTAGTTGGCTCACCTCCTCATCAGAGCCTCATGGACAGAAAAGGATCAAACCTTTTTGCACTTTGTACTTCTACTCTGCCTACTCTGAGTCTTGTTCCTCAAGAGGTGCCACCAAATCCTGGACCTTTGGAAGTGGGCCTGATTGTGCTCTGCCAGCCCATCTACGGTCCAAGCAGATCTGATGCAGCACGATGCATCACCTCACACAGGAATCAACCCTGCATGAGACATCCTCAATGCAGGACCACCCATTGCAGTCCCTCAGCTCCTCGGAAGTGCCACTGCATGATACATTCTCAGTACAAGACCTTGTATCGCAGCCCTGACCCGACGCTGTGCAACGCATCCTCAACTTGCTACTATGTAACACTCTGCAACCAGGCTTTAAGGTACTTTGTTCATTTGACCTAACCTGGTCCTTACATCCAACCTGAGCTGCATCGTGGCTGGCCTGAACTTGTGCCTTTATCCTGGTCCAATGTGACTGATGATCACAGTTGGCGCTTTGTGCTTTTAAGCACTGCTTTTACTTAAACATTAAAAATTCCATATCTCCGGATATACAGATTGGATTTTAGTTGTTTTGTGGTAAAATAAGTTGTTAAAAATGTCTCTATTCTTCTAAGGTGGTGTGGGAATTTTCTTGTGCTGTGTTTTCACTAAGTATGGGCGGAAAATCCGTTCCGCTCGCGGATTTTGCGGATTTTCGGTAAATTCGCAATCCGCGAGATTCACGAATTTCCAGCAAAATCCGCAAATCCGCGAGCAGCGGATTTTATGGCTTGCTCGCACTGTTCGCGTGAGTTCGCGGCTTCCCAGTTCAACTTCGCGCCCCGTGAATAAGCGCTAAATTGCAGAAATACGATCTTAGCAAAACTGAAACTACTTACCAGGTTCAAAAGTTCAAGCTCATCATTAGTAGCCATTTCCTGTAGTGCTTCCTGAGGGGCCCCTCCAGAGTTCAGTTGCCTACTTGCAACTATTATGTGACCCTGCTCTGACCCTCAGAATAGTTACACATATGCCACAAAGGTCCTGAATTACAGCTAAGGGAGACAAGCAGGAGCCAGGCTGGAAGTTCAAATCCAGTGACACATTAATCAGCCCCTAATTCATTATCGTCAGTTGGGGCAGGGCAGGTGTTGTAACTAATTTTGCAACAATGAAAGCACTTAGCAAGTGCAAAAGATCACTAATCAGGAAGCACTAAGGAAGCAGGTGCCAGCTAAAAAAATATTCTGTGACACATTAATCAGCCCCAAATTAATTCAGGTCACTTGAGGCAGGGAAGGTGTGCTTTGCTTTGCCACAATAATGTACACTGGACAACCAGAGGGTGCTGTGATGAAACAGAGGGTGGCATGGGTGAGCCAGAGGGTGGCATGAGTAGTCAGAGAGTGGCAGTGGTGACAGAGGGTGGCAGTGATGAAGAAGAGTGTCCCAAACAGGCTGGACATGTAGAAACAACAAGTTCGCAAAACTTGCGACCCGACAGGTAAGTTCACGTTTGCGAAATTGTACAAAACCCTCGCGAACTGGCAGAAACCCGCGCGAACACACAAAAAAAAAATCCGCAACTTCGCGAGAATTCGCTGATTTTGCGGATTGCGAGTTCGCAAATCCGCAAAATTCGCGAACGTGAGATTAGCAAAATTCGCCCATGCTTAGTTTTCACCCTAAAACAGTTTGTAGTGCTGCATAAATAATTTATACATTGTCTGTAAGCTAAGTCTGACTGCTTTGTGCCAATGTACCAAAGGGTCAAGCACATGTTATGTTGGTGTTTGCTGGTGTTTCACCCTGATAAGAAATGTGGTTTCTGCCTGATTAGGGTTTCACCTCCCTCAACCAGTAACCCAGTTTCCTACGTTTGTGATATTCCTATCTGTGACATTTGCATGTGTTATGTTTGAAACTTTGAGTACCATTTCATTGCAGGAAGTTAAACAAGAAATGTGGTTCCATTTTGTAGAGTCATACTGTTTTTATGTCTGCGTACTCAATGCAGCATTATAATTTGCAGGGGAAAATTCACAACAAATACAACATACAACTCACATATAAGTTGAATTAAACCTGAACTAAGAACTTTCATTTTACAATAATCATGTCTTCTGTATGTTTTCATAAGGTCCATAGATAGATCCCTCAATCAATATATTTATTTGTTTCAAATGCACACTCCACCTGTGTACTTTATTGATCATTAAATGACAATTAAGAATCCTGTTGAAGCAACACCGTTAAAGTGAGTAGTGTCAAAATCTTTCCAGGTCTGTCTCTAATAAAATATTAATTTACCACCATGTTCCTGAGATGGTAAATCTGGAAGTTTCATTTAAATCTAACACCCACCACAAACTCCTTTTCGCCCCCTCATAGAAATATGATTCTTCACTTGCCTTCCTCTAAACTGTAGTTGCCAATGATCCTCCAATTGGAAATGTCTTCTTTCTGGGATAAAAATCTCACACACTTCTCAATGGTTGAGATGGGTTCTGAAACATGCATCATGTCCTATTAGCGCAAATACTACACAACGCCTCTCTGGCGGTAGGAACTAGGGTGACCTTCTTAAGGGTGGTAGAGAGCCCCCAAAGATATTGTTATGAAAAAAATAGTTTAAACTGTATTGTAAGATAATGTCCTCTTCCTACTGCTCAGTGAAAAATGTAATACGTCATAGTTCTAATTTGCATACAAAAGGCATTTGGCGATACAAGAAGTAGTACTACAGGACTCTTACACACATGTATGCTTCTATCAGTATACCCCACGTACATAACTGGCCCATCCTATCTACAATGTTGAAAAATGTGTTTAGCAAAACACAATGGGACTCATTACGACGGCGGCTGGAGAAGCATCTTACCTGCATTGTGTTGAAAACGGGACGCCCGACAAGGAGTTGGTCAGTCCGCCTCCCAAATTATGATGTTACCACCTTCATGGCGACCGGAAAGTGTATATTTCCTATTTTGACTTGTGCTGCAGGCCGCAGCACAAGCCACAATAGGAAGTATACACTTTTTAAACATCCATTCACTTTGTAGAAAGCACAATGCAGTGCCTGCCACATGATACATGGATGTTTAGGGGAAGGCCATCCTCCTGGGTTCATAGCTGAGTGCCACGAGATACGCAAGCCCTGCTAGGGGCCCCAAAAGACCCTTTCTGGTAGCCTTTTCATGGCATAAGAACTGACATGAAAAGGCTGTGAGAAACATTCATGCATCGTAATCTCAAAGGCTGTGCCTGAGCAGACATTGCCACCAATTTAGGGATTACGATCTGCCCTCAGCCGAAATAGGACTGCCAGTATCTTAATATGACAGTTGGAGCAATGCCTCAGATGTCGGGGGAATGCCACCGACAAGCTGTCGGATGGCCTTCCACTAAACATCTTAATAAGGCCCAATGTTATACGGATCACAACCAATGTCATTAGTTAGGAATATGATGTAACATTATATCTTTAATACGAATATGCTACTTATGTTGAATATACTTTGCCAGATGTCTACAAAACAATCTACAGTTACCAAATTTTATGGAATATATGGTATTCATGAATGTTTATCAGGATGAGTACACATACATTTGACATTCATGCAGAGTACAGGAAAATGATGATTTCAAAATGAGAGAAATTGCAATGCATCCCCAAATCTCTCTGTGTTCTACCTGAATGGAAGACTCCCTCATCAGAACAATCAAACAGTTTAGATTGACAAAGGGAACTTCCCATTGGAGAGTCTGTACATCATAATATGCTATTTTAAAATATATATGTACATGTATATTAATATGGGTAAGCAAGGGATCGTAGTTTTTCATAGAAGCCTGCTGCAGCACTGCCAAAACCAGTAGGGGTGAATGCATAGTCTTCATAGTTTTGATCCCCTCTTGTGCACTTGTTCCTCTTTCGCCTACCAACCTACACTTCTACTCTTGTTATATCAATCTTGCATGTTATTTTTTATCTCTGCTTCCTTCTTTTGTCCCTGAATTCCTTTCTGTCTCTTCCTCCCTTGTTCTCACTTTTCTCTCTGCTAGTGCTCGCCACCTTCAAACGCATGCAGGAATTAGGCATTGGTGAAGAAAATGCTAAGGAGAAGTTGATGAGGTCCTGCATGATATGGAGAGAGGAAATGGACTTAGAGTGTTAAAGTTAGGTAAAGACCGTATCTGGAGGATTGTGGTAGACTTTTGTGTTGTCTTGCTGTGAAATGAATAGAAGCAGATCCTGGGCCTGCTCACAAAACATTTACATGTGCTTGAAATTATGTAAACTATTGATTGGTGCAAACAACTTTAATCACTATATTAGAAATACTGGTGTCTGAAAGAGCCAATGTGTGACAATAACATTTATACATTTAGTTGTGGTGGTGATGTGTTATCTTGCTGCTAACGCAGCTGTGTTTTTACGATTCATTAGTGCATGGTGTTGTGTTTTATTTGTTGTGTTGCATTCTCTTTTGTTGCGCTGAACCCCTTATTTTTTAGGTCTCGCCTAGGCAGCGTGCATGCGCTGCATAGGAGGACCTTTAGCCGTTGCTCTGCTCTTTTTGGAAGCACACACTCGTGCTTGTGGCGTACTTTGCATTAGCGAGCATGGGCGAGCCACAAGCACAAGTATGACTGGGCGTGTACCACTCCCGGGCTCACCTCCTGCTCCCCCTCTCTCTCTCATGCATGCTCCCAGGACACTGCAAGTAGAACTTGGATCCTCCCGCTTACCATCCCGCCCTATTTTGGAGACTCAAGCGAGGCGCCAATGATAGAACCACGCTTACTGTTTTAAAAACACTCTCTTTCATCTTTACGGCTGGCCGCTGTGCTAGATGCAAATTAGTTGCTTTATCCGCGCGCCAAGGACACTACAAGGCGAACTTGGATCCTCCCGCTTACCATCCTGCCCTGTTTTGGAGACTCATGTGAGGCGCCAATAATAGAACCACACTCAGTGACTCCAGTTGCCACATCTTCGCTTCGACCGCCGGCTGCAGCGAGTGAGCGGGAAGACGCCGAGGACGAGGTGGTGCTGCAGCCGCGGTTGAGTTCACGGCCTTACGGCTCCCTGTGGATTTTAGCTTCCTCGCTGGGAGTACCGTCCGGCTGCATGGCGGCTGAGCATTGGGTCTCGGCTCAGCTCCCCACTGGTGCTCAGCCTGATGGTCTTCGAGCTACCGCCTAGCCGCCGACCACTACCTCGTCTGTGACCTACGGCCCCAGCGACCTTCAGTGACCTTCAGGGACCATTCAGCGACCTTTTGCGGAGGAACTGCGGCGAGAACGCCAAATCTTGCCTCACACGGGGCTTGGGCGAGCGGGGCCAAGCTTGCCACTCACCCCCCGGAGTGCCCCGGAGTGCCCCTGAGTGACCCTGAGCGCCCCTGAGTGCCCCGGAGTGCCCCGGAGTGCCTCTGGGCGCCCTGATCTGCTGCTCCTAATCCTCCTGTGCACCGCTGGAGAGCAGGAGAGCGGGAGAGCGGCACAACTGTTTGGGCAAGTAGGCTTGTGGATTGTGGGCTGCGGGGTGGGGCAGCAACCCCAGGTAATAGTGCACCGCAGTGGGCAGGCAACAGTGTGATACAGAGAGGAGGGGCTAGCCAACCCAGAAGTGGAAGCGGAGGGAAACGCACTGCTTGCTGGGGTGGACCAGCAGTGGTCAGCCGCGGTTTTCGATCGCCGGCAGGTCGACGCTGTACTTGCTCTCTCTACCTACCCCCCCCAGTGAAGACCATCATTGCTGCTGTTGAGCTGAAGATCTGCTCACAGCCCGTGCTTTTCCATTTATTTCCCTTGCAAGCCTCTTGGGCTAGAGACTGCGGGTGTGGAGTGAATTAGAGTGCTCTTCAGAACTGTGCTGAATCCTGACAAGAAAATTAAAATCAAAACCAAAAAGCCCTTAAATCCGGAATCAACAACCATAATCTAGCCGCCTGCCCTCAAAGGATGAGATCAGGCAGGGTCAGGCGGACACCGAAGCAGCCTCAAAAAACCCTAAAGGCGAAGAAACCCCCTAAGGTCGATCGGGGGAACACAAAACAAAATAAAACGATATCCAACAACCCTACCGAATAAAAAAAGGAACACCAACAGCTCTACTAAGTCCACTCATCTCCCCAATCGCAACTATGAACAAGAACAAAAAGCAGGACGGGGAAGAGAAACTAGGGATAAACAAGGCTTTCTTTTTCTTGAAAAACCCAGGAGCCATCCTCCTCATGACCCCCACAAGCCTTGCCAGGCCTGCCTCCTCCTTCAACTCCAGAGAAGGCAGTCTGCAATAAAGGTCTATTAACTACACTCAGTGCATCAACCCCCCAGCAATCCCGGGCAAACCAAATTATTTCAATCCTCCAAACTCCACACCAGGATGAAACAACAGCAATTAACCAACTGCAGAAGGAAACTGACGAGAGACTCCATTGGAGAGCCACCTCCCTGCAAATGCTGAACACAGGAGAAATCTCTACACTGGGCCACGATAAAACCCAGGCTACAGGAGCAACAATCCAGATTACCTTAGATAGTAAGAGAATGAAGGAAGAACAGATGCATGGAGGAAGATGAGAACCTAACGCAACACCTACTACAGCACTAACTTTCTTCACAAAATTATCAAAATCCACATCACCAAGCCCCCTAACAAAGCCACTGATACATGAATCACTTGCCAAAGAGACATGGAGACATGAAGCACAGATACACAGGGAGCAAAAGACAAGTTCAATGGGATCAAACAACCAGAATGTCTCCGAAACTTCATGGCTGAAGCTCCTAAGCTCTACATCAAGTCCAATAGTAAACAAAGAATTGCTGCAAGACACAAGCAAAACTAAATCTAAGGGAAAAAACCTACGGCAAAAAAAAGTTCAGATCAAGCAAAGAAGGGCAACTCATCCAGCCGAGGAGCCAGGAAAAAACACCAGAAAAAAGCAGAGCAGGAATAACCTCAACCCCAATTTCTAACAACACCTCTCTTCACCAAGAATGTGCTGATGTCTTATCCGAATATAGCGCCAGCGGAACCCATCCGGGGCTGCTCCTTTCAGTAATAGAAACCCTTCAGTCATCAGCAAAGGCACTAAACTGGCAATCCGACAAAATGGATATTCAAAGAGCTCTAATGAATACCATAGCTCATTATATTGCGGCCATTGATACCAAACTGGACAAGTTGAATAATTTGATAACAACAGCCCAATCAAAGTACACACTGGAACAAAGCCTCTGTTCCTGTTGCCCAATCATAGACAAACTGAGCCTCCTGCCCAATCTCATAGAACAAATATTGGCTCTCAAAGAAACAGGTTTGCTTTCCCCCAAAGTTAAATCAGCCAACAACAATACACATTGTTCTCCCTTCAAAAAAGTAGATAAAGAAATGCATAAAGGGAAGTATTTGGGAAAAGCAAGTCTGATGTCAAACACATTAGTTCCAAACAACCAAACTACACTAACCAGACGTAAAAAAACACCGGAAAGGAAATCAAGGAACAAACAAACAGCAGGGAACACGGAGGAAGGGGTGATAATGTTCCCCATAGTCACTACACCTAAAAGAAAGGTTCACACATTAAATATGACAAGACTATCTGAATATCTGTGGACCTATCGCTCAAATCACCAAAACTGCTTTTACCAAAAAAAAGAAGGGACGACCTACTCTCAGAGGAAAAAAAACGCCTTTCTTCGCGCAACGCAGCAGAGCCCACAGGTGACATAAGTGACAGAGACGTAAGCCCAAGGTTGAGCTCGGGCCACGCCATACAGACAGACGGCGTTGCGGCAAAAAGTACCCGCAAAGGTAACGCGAGCCCCGCCCCAAAATAAGTGGACTCACAGGTCCCCCATGCCACTCCGAGACATATACAAAAAGGTTGGGCTAAATAAAAAATCTATATCAACCGGGCCTAAATTCAATGTTAACCTGGACAAAGTGGCCGGAAGGGACTACACATCCCACACAAGGCAAAGACGAATCAAACCCCAGACAAAGCAAGATACAAGGTATGGCATGAGGGACCAATGAGCAAGTCCAGCTTGAAAATGTAAGTAACAACCAAGAGAAATTATTTGAAACCGCTAAAGTCCTTGAAAATCTGAAACTCCCAGTAGGGGTAGAAAAGAGCTTACCCCCTACCGCTGATATAAAGATCTTACTACACCATGGAGGCCGAAGAGTAAATATAAATAACAAGGAGGAAGCCAGCCCTGAGGGAGGGGCAGACTGTACCAGAGACCTCCCCAACTAAGTTTGACACAAATGGGGGACTGGGGAAAGAGATTAATAAGCCCAAATGACCACTGACATCCCAACATGCCGAATCAAGTGACAAACAGACAAGCGGTACGCACGTAACACAAACATCCACCTAGACGGGGCCTCATTACGGAATCAAAACGGACTGCAGACCTGAACCTGGAAAAGGTGCCAGGAATTGGATTAGTAGGGATGACCAACATCTTAAACAGCTGCTTTTTACACCAGAATATCAAACCCAGGGGACGCATGACATTCTCATCAGGGACAATATATTTAAACTCTACGCAAACATTCAAGGGCTACACCACCTAACCATAGCGGATCTACTTTCATTCGAATTCCGTAAGCAAGAAAACAACAACACACTGGAACAAACACTTACAACATGGCCAACAGAGGAGGTTACACAGTTAATATTGTCCTCAAGAAAAAGATTTGAAACATGGGGTATAAGGCTCTCAAGACCGGCAAAATCACGCTATCTAGGCCCATTCAAGTAACCGTTGGCGACAAAGGGCAAAATGAAACATACGCTAGACAGAAAAAGGTGGCTCATTCAGTAATACGGAACGCAAGAGGGAATAGTCCACCACCGGAAAAATATCCTTTGACCAACTTAGGAAAACAAGCAAATACCAAAGATGACGTTGATTACTGGCGCTGGTTAACTGGAACACTGATCAAAGAGAAAGACAACTGACCATGCCAAAAACCATTAAAGGATAAGAGTCAAGACACCTTCCATCTACTATCATGGAACATAGCCGGTGCCAGGAAATGGCTGTAAGATGGTTTGCCCCTCTACAATTGGGCATCATGAACATCATCGCCCTTCAAGAAACATGGGCAATAGAGGGGCTACCACTCGTTGGATACACACACTTTAGCACTTCAACAGGAAAAAACAGCAAATATGGTCGCCCAAAAGGAAGGTTATCAGTCTACATTTCGACGCACATCAACATCAGATCAGAGCAAATAGCCCCGCACGGGCCAAATATGCAATTAATAAAACTGTCACTTCCTGGCCGAGCGACCCCTGTATTACTAGTGAACGCCTATATACCTCCCTATGTGAAAGAGAAACAAGTCCAGTTAAATCAGATAGTAACTATAATTAGTGATATTTGAAATAACAACCCCACCTGGGAAGTCATCTTAACAGGTGACTTCAATTCAAATCTAATCCACACACCAGATGAAGACGAAAAGCTTGCTGCAGATAATGAATTCTGGAATGTGACACCACAAAATCACCATGATCCAGCTGGTCAACAACTGGTAACAACCCTGGAATATCTTGGCCTACGGTTCCTTAACGGGAGAACTCCAGGTGATAATCCGCCACAGTATACCCATCTAGGAGGCGCGACCACATCAAGACTCGACTATACAGCAGTCTCACTTCCATTACTGCCCTTTGTTCAGCAATTTTCAATTGAATTTACATCAGAAAGTGACCATTCATACCAGCATATCTATTTCGACTTAAAACTTACCAAACATTGCAACATTAAGATAGTCATAGAAGGTTCCTCTTCTACTAACCTGTAACAATTGAATTGGACAATGTCCAACATTGAAGATCTTCAGGTAAAAGTTCAGAGAATAAAAATGGGAAGTGAGACAACTATAGCTAACCAGATACAAAAATGGGAGAGCTTCACGGAAGAGTTAACAACAATTATGTCCACCTCTCATAAAAAAATACGGGCATCAAATCATATTATCCCACTTACAAAAAATTTGGTAAAGCTCAAAATAGAAATAAGGAGAAATGCAAAAGCATTAAAAAAGACAACTACGTCATCAAAGGACTAGGCCCAAAGACAGAATCTCAAGAAAAAGTATAAAAAGGTAATGTGGAAATATAAAAGATCTCTGAAGGATGACTTCTGGGCAAAATGACTCTGCCCGGCAAAGAACACCAACTCAAGTAATTCTGGAGAATCATCAATGGTTTAAACCATCCTGCAAATCCAACAACATCAAACGTCCAAGAAGCGGACTGGGTTGCATTATTAAGAAAGAGATTCTCGGATGTAACACAAAATCTGCCCAATACATGCCCAGAACAACAAAATAACAAAAAAAGGCCACACAAAGAATAATGAGCTCCATAACCAGTGGCGAACATGCAACTTCCTGTACAAATGTCGTATACCCGAAGGAAGAACACAGTGCAACTCAACCATCAGATGCGGGTCAACGGTCATCAATGTCCCATCGACAAGATGTACAATCATTGGAGAGCAATGAGACAGAAGACACGCTCGGACTCCCAGGTTTCCGCGAGGAAGACATAAGAAGAATAATAAGGAAGAGCCGCAGCAGTGGAGCTCCAGGCCCGATCGGCATCCCCCCCATAGTTTTTAAAGCTGACCTGGATTTCTGGAGTGGAAGTTTAAAAAAACTATTCGATAAGGTAGAAAATAAAAACGAAATTCAATCAATCTGGCAAGGCTCAATAATTTCACCTATCTTCAAAGGAGGAGACAGAACATCTCCAGCAAATTATAGACTGATCGCTCTCCTGGATGTGGATGCAAAGTATTATGCATCCTTACTCCTTGAAGATCTGACCAGCTGGTCTGATGGCACAAAGAGAATCCCGCCAAACCAAACAGGCTTCAGGAAGGGGAGCAGGACAATGACAAACATCTTATGTATGTATATATTGCAATCTTATATAGCGCAACACTATCACCCAAAGGGTATCCTTATCACTCTCAGTGCTAGCCGACAAATACTTACGAAAGAAACAGCAGCTGCATCTCTGTTTCTTTGACCTAGAGGGCGGCCTTTGACTGCGTAGATCGCAATATTCTATGGAGGAAACAGCCCAGTTGAAATATTCCGGAAAAAACACTCAGAGGAATCCTGCTCCTTTATTCCAACACATGGATGGAAGTAAAATTGGAGGACGGAACACAGCTCTCAAGAAAAATTAAAACCAGCAAAGGGCTTAAGCAAGGCTGTGTTCTGGCCCCGCATCTCTTTAATCTTTTTATGGCAGACCTAGCACCAAGCCTTAACAAGATTTAATCCCATCCACCCAAACTAGGCTCTTTACCTCTAACTCATTTATCCTATGCGAACAACGTCGTACTGATGAGTTTAACTAAGATCGGCCTTCAAAGGTCACATGAGGGATTGGCGGAATTTATAACCAATAACAACTTGAAGATAAATACCACAAAAAGCAAAATAATGCTCATCACCAGAGGACGGACAGTCAATCAACATGCCCAATTGGAGGGAAAAAAGATGGAAGCTGTGCCTAATTATAAGTACTTTGACTTTTACTTCGACAATCAACACAATCACCAGCAGCAAAAAAACTACATTATCCAGAGAGCAAACACCCTTTTGTTTGCCTTCAGGTCTCTAGCAAAAAAGCTCAAGGGGCCATCATACAAACCTTTACTGGCAACAATAAAAGCTAAGGTGCTCCCTACGCTGTCATATGGCAGCATAGCCCTCCATGGGAAAGATGCGGACCTGCTGAACAAAGTACAGACAGCCATTTACAAATCAACCTTCCAAATCAACCAGGGTGCTTCACCAGATAAAAATTTGGAGTACTAAATGAAAAACTGGGCAGGAAGTATGCAACTATCAAGCATTGGTATAGCTTGAAACAGAATATAACAGCGTCAGAATTGCACAAAGCCTTGTGGGACGAAATACAAACTGACGCAAAGTCCCCACACAGATTCAGATTCAGAAAGTACTTTATTCGGTTAAAATCAATAACCATAAAAGCAACAACATGAAAATTACAATTCACACAGGTCAGTTTAAAAATACATGAATTCATTACGTTACATTAGCACCAATGGATTTTCGTAATTTAAATACATGTTTAAAAAAATGTAAAAGTACAACAACGGTTAAAACTGTGTCCATTCTCTGACATTCTGTGAAAGCTTGACGACATCTATTTAAATTCATGTCTTTAAGGAATGGGATTATGAATTTCCTGCGAGGCATGATGTAAAATTTACAAAAAAATAAAATATGGATATCAGATTGGGGTGAGGAATCATCACACGGGCAGGTAGGTAAATTTCGCGACCATAAATTGATTTCTGGGAAGAACAAGAGTTTAAAAACAATATTTTCAGTCTAAAACGGGTTGAGAGAAATCGGTCATAATTAGACATCGGCAGGGTTAAATAGGGCTGTACTTTTACACCAGTTAATATTAAATTGTGCGAGGTAACTGTCTTTTTGCTCATTTCCACTCGCCTTCTCTTTTCATCAAGGTATTCCAAACTCAGTTTTTTCAACAGTTTTCTGGGTATGTTTCCCATTGAAGATGGGTCCTCATAGTATTCTCGGCATCCAATTTCAATCATGAAATGTTTAATATAATCTAGCCAATCAACGCTACCCACATTTTCCATTTTTAATATATCCTGTAACATAGCCCGATTGACTACAAATTCGTTATTTGTCCGTACCCTATGCCACAAAAGGATGGGTTGTATTCTAATTAGATCTGAAATATGGGGTTGACCCAGTTCAATGTGACAAATATATGTCGAAACACTCTGTGGTACTGCTAGGACATCCCTCAGGAATTTATTTTCAGCTATTTGTAATGATTCTATATTAGAAAAACTCCAAAGTCCCGCACCATACAGGGCAACCGATGTGCATGTGGCATTATATATAGTCAAGATTTCTCTTATTGGTTTGTTACCCAGATTTTTTATAAAAGTCTTTATGGCCATTATTGTTTTTTGGAACAAAAGAGTTCTGGCCTTTACAGCACTTGTCCATCTTCCCGATTCATGGAACAGAATGCCCAGGTAAGGGAAAGAGGTAGTATTTTCCAAGGGAACATTATTTATGTACATTCTTTTCATCTGTTTCCCAGATCTTGTGCCACAGTTCATGGAGTATGTTTTACTGCAATTAATTTTCAGATCTAGACTCAACATGAACTTTTCAAAGGATATTAACAATTTTTGTAGGGCCAAGGGAGTATGAGCCATTAAGACAGCATCCTCCGCGTACATGAGTGCAGGGATCAGCCTCTTACCCACCCTGGGCATATCCCTGCACTCCTGCAGGAGACGATGCTCAAGTCCATTTATGTAGAGGAGAAATAGAAAGGGTGTCGTAAATATTTAATTTACCATCTTAATTTCTATGCAGGTAAGTACTTAATCAATAATAACTCAATCGGAAAGAAAGAAAACAGAGTCCGTGGTGTTAGAGTTCTTAGGGGTTTTATTCCTTAAAAAGGAATCGTTCCGGAACTGGGTATCAGGTTCCTGCAACCACAAAGGGTCCAGGAAGGGATAGAGCAATATTTTATTGACAATACATAGCTTATATACTTAATTTACATCATAGAAAGCAATATAGTAGGCGTAACAGCTGAGAGAAGACAAGATAACAGCATCCACGTGTTACTAGTACGTAATCAGAAGGCGTGGACTAGGCGTAAACTGGAGGTGTGTTCTAGAAACGTCACAAGTAGGTGGCACTAAACAGGAATGTTGCAATGTCAGCAGAAATCGGAGGCTTGGATGCGCGCGCAGCTGCATGACGTATGATTGGCGTGAAACTGAAGGGTGCAGGGGGCTTGACATTTACACTGATGGAAAGAGACAGAAGTCTGGCATGTCAGATCAACTTGTGCTATTATCATATCTGATATCTGATGTTTAGGAACTGAGCTATCTGGGCGGAAAAGGTCTCTGGGGCAGAAGCTATTCTATACTGACTGTGAGTGCGTGTATAAGCGCCTGAGTGTCTGCATGAGAAGCGTGGGGGCATGGTAACAGAGGCTATGAATTACTTGCACGGAGACAGGACGGCCCTTCGGCTCTGCAGCTGGGGGATGTTTACTGAAACTAGTAGGCAGGAATGTATTTTTCGAGGAGCGGAACAGATAACTCGAAGGTTGTAGTCAGTCTTGGCAGGCAGCAGGCCGAGCGGAGCGCGGTGGGCCGCGCTGGAAGTAAGGCAGAGTTCACAGGTACGGGGGCAGCCTGGGCAGCCTGGGCTGAGGCTTTCCGAGTCAGAAGGCAGAAAAAGGCTCGATGGCAGAAATTCAGGGCCTACTTTGCCAGAGCTGAAAACGTGTAAAGTACACCACAAAAAGACGTTGGCATGGCATACTTAGGAACGGACTATTCAACCCATTCAGGGTGGGTCTGAAAGAGGACATGTTAACGTTGGACGCAAATGTATTTGCGTCTTCATAGCTGGCACAGGAGGGAAGTTACATGCACTTTAAACTCGTACATGGAGACGGTGGGGTACACGATAGGGAACATAACTTGACCAAAAATTTATATTTCCTCATTCCCTCCTTGTTCCCTACGGACCCTTCATGATATATTGATCCTCATGAATTGATCGGTCTGTTCTTGTAACATAATTTGCTCGTCTCTCTTCCGTTGTCTGTTTGAGAGAAAACTGGAATGTTCAATGCACGATGTGGCGCACAGTCCACATATCGCCGGCCCACACTGTAGGCACAGGCAGCAACTGAATACTATGACAAGGCCAATGCCTAGGAAGGATAGGATCTTCCATCCCCAAGCGGACAACGTTGTCCAGAACCAACCGGACCAAGTCCAGGTGCCTGGATTCTGATGTATTAAACTTGCAATTTTGTGAAGACGTGTAATAGCTTTGTATACAGATGGCGCGTTTTCTGGAATGAAAACACAGCAACTTGACCCGATGACCTTACAGGCTCCACCTCTATCTGCCAAGATGACGTCAATAACAAGACGATTCTGAAGGACAACAACCCGCATGGCGGACTGCTCTTCTGTTAAGTTACCTAGGGCGGAGGCAGTTTCATGTACTACTGCTTCAAGGGTTCTAGTTAATCTACGTATTAATTTACTGTTTTGGACGGGGCCTAAAAAGAAAAAGAATCCTTTATTAAAATCGGTGTATTGTTCCCATGCCGTTTCTGTATAGTCGACAAGTGGGAGATCTCTTCGGAGTCTATTCTTTACTAGATTTGTGTTTCTGTGATAATCAGGAGGGGCTAGAAAAACAGGTGGCAGAAGGAATGCAATATAACAGGTACCATCCCAATCTGGAGGTAAACCTATGTATGCGGTATGACCACAAACAAAATAAGAATGACGGGTAGCTTTAAAGGACGATTTACCATGATCACTGAATTCAACCACAGTAGTACATTTACTATGACCTAAGTGTACTGAACCTTTCTTCCTGACACATAATTCACCAGTGACTGGTAATACTGACATAGCGGGCAGAACTGGTGCAGCTTCGGATTCAACAGTAAGAATCATAAGGTTAATTGTGTAATTACTTAATCCATATACTTCATTTTCTAGATCAGTTCCTATTCTAATGGGGAGTCCCTCCTTATCAGGGTAACAGACGTCGAGCAGGACTAAGTTCAGGTTTCCCCAAACCCAGCTCCCGTCGAAAACAGCAATATCAGGATCTAAGGAATTAATTATTTTAAACCATGCACCACAGGAGCCGTTGTGAGTGAACGGGTACGGAAAGAGGGGCAGAGCTCCCTTGTAATTCTGGTAGGGAGGGAGTCGGCCACATATCCAGCAGTTTGTAGCGTTATTAGTCTGATGGGAATGATGTAGCATACTAATGAATGTGTTGTTGCGCAGCGCAAGTCTGTAAGAAAGTTCATGTGGAGGTAACTCACTAAAAGAATGTTCAGCAGAAACATTGTAAGCAGATGGTTCACGCTTGAAAATAGGGCAATAGATAGGAAGTAGTATACTTGCAACAATAATCAGAATACTTAGAAAAAACATTATTAACAATGTCACTATACAGTGACTACGCAGTGATTTGCAGTATGTACGTTTCTTGAATTGTCTCTCTCTCTCTCTATCTCGATCTAGGGGGTACATGTCAGAAACTATTTAACCGATTCACCTAGGGGAGGACTTAAACAATTAAACTGTCTGACTTGCTAGATCGGAGCTTCAATCGATACTCCTCTTGGGGAGTTTTCTCTTGTTCGGGTACTTTACAGTCACTAGGTTTAATACAGTCTTTGGTGGGGGTGGACGAGTCAGGGTCTGGTTTCAGTTCGTTGCATAGTTTAATATGACTCGTATGGACCCACCCCTTTCTGCCCTCCAACTTCACTGAGGTCCTCGTAGTAAGAAGGACGGTCTTCGGCGCCTTCCAGCGGGGCTCCAACGGACTTTTCCTGTCAAAGTTCCTGATTAAGACCAGATCGCCAGGACGGACATCGTGCGGCTTTACATCAGTGTTGTCAGGAAAGGCTGCGGCAACCTGTGAACGACATGATTGGAGTGCAGACATCAAGGAGGCAAGGTAATCTGTCAACATGTTACAATCAACATCGGTAATTTTCTTAGGAATGGGCGTCCCCCACATATTCGGTGGTCTGCTAAAGACCACTTTGTACGGGGATAGTCCTGAAAAACCAAGGCAAACATTCTGTGAGCCTGAGAGGGGTGCCCCTGGAACTTCATCATGACTGATTGTGGTGCGACTTGCCCCTGTGTCTATTAAAAACTTTCTGTCTTTTCCCAATACTTGACTATGTACATAAGGACCCTCTTGATCTACAGGAATCTCAATAAGAGGCAAGCCACTCTCCCTCTCTAGGCTGTTTCATGTATATCGTGGATAATCGGGGTAAGCGGACTGGGCATACTGGTACATCTGTTGTGAAACTTGCTGAGTTGCGGCAATGGGCTGCGGCTGTGATACCGCTACTGTCTGTGCTGTATGTGATGAAGCATGCGTAGGCTGTGTATTCTGCATGGGCTGTATATTCTGTGAAGACTGATGCTGGTTATGGTCTTGTCTAGGCGGATGCGGTCTTTCTTTAGTTTTACCTGTCGCTATGTTATGTTTCAGAACTGGGCATTCGTGTACGTAGTGACCTGGCTGCTTGCAATAGTTGCATGTCCCTTTAACGGGAGCTGCGGCGTGACCTGTCTGGGTCGTACCCTTTCTGTGGCCATCGGTTGGGACCGACTGGGCTACTAGCATTTTCATTTTCGTGTCTTTCATACGTTTCTGTTCCTGATCCTGCTCTTCTCTAATCCTGTTCTGATGGTATTGTAACATTTGTAACATCTGTGATGGCGTATTGGCTTGCCATGTACTCTCGACCTTGTATACACGGTTTTTAACTGCTAACAGGGAATTCTCGACTAACTTTGATACAAAAAGATGCGGGTACGACTCGCTACTTGGTTTAAGACCACTATTAATAATGAAACATTTCTCGAATCTTGAATAGAAGTCACTAGTATCTTCGTCGGGTTTCTGTTTACATGCTGAGATTGCATCCCAGTCTTCCTTTCTAGTTGTCAATAATCTTGGCAGAACCTGTACTATCAGACCTGGTAATGCTTTAGTTTTCTCCCCAAGGCCTACCCCTGGGACACGTTTGTTCTCTTCGTCTTCTATTTCTGCCCATACAATCTTTTTCTCTCCCACCTCCCATTCCTTTTCCTTTAGTTTCTCGTAGATGCCCGTGGGCAGCAGTACCTTTAACATTTTCGTGATATCTTCGTACGTATAATCCCCCATCAGTAACATGTCTTTAAGCTCTCTGTGAAAACCTGCAGGGTCTTTATCATGGCACGGGACTAGTTTCTTCATTTCTAACAGTTCTAACTTAGTCAGAGGAGTGTGTACATACACACGTTTCAAGTTATGATCCTCACCCATAACTGGATGCACTTCTCGTAAGGGGTTCTGACTTTCAATGCCATGCAGACGTTCCATATGATACATTTTTCTTTCAGGGGGCGGGGCGGGAACATATTCGGGACTTATGAAAGTGTTATATCTGTGGCGTTGTTCTAGAATTATTTGAATTAATTTGGTGCTTAAACCTCTCCATCTATCCATGAGTAGTTCTTCTAATGTATCGTGTAAGGGACCTGGATCAGAATGTTCATTTCTGTATTTCGTGAGGAGGTGCTGAATCATGTATACACCTGCTAATTTCTGCTCGTCTGGGGAAAGGTTCAGGAATGTCTGTGCCACGGCGTCATCATTGTATATATCCGGATTGTCAGTCCATAATATGGCTGACCGGGCTAGTTCTTGTTCATCCATAGAATTGAGTACATGGTACCCCATTCGTTCTCGAAGCCTTTTATCAGTCTCCTGGAACTGATGTTCAGGAGAATTCGGGTTTGTTAAGGCAGAGAGAAAAACTCTCTTGCTTTCTGGACGAATGCCTTTCCTAAGGTAAGTTCCCTTACCTACATACGCTATAGTGTCTGTAGTCTTTTCTGGTTCTTCAGGTTCTTCTTCCCCCTCGGAGGAAGCCTTTTCTTTCTCTTCTTTGTGCATGTCTATCACTGCTTTTCTTATTTTCTTGTACATACTGGCTATGCAAGTCCCCTTGTCGTGTTTTCCTTCAGATATATTTTGACCCCACCTGTTGAGTGCATCTAATTCACCCTGATCTGTCTCAGGCCTGTCTCGTTCTCTTATTAGGCAATTTATGAAAAAACGTAGTATCTGTCCTTGAACGTCAACTTTCTGATGCTCCATGGCATCCTTAATACTGTCAGGGTCTTTCCCAGTCTGTACAAACTGATATATTCTATCTAGGTACTCTTTCATTCCTGCAAACAACAGCAGGAAATCAGTAGCAGATCGTAACCGTAGTGATGCCATCATCATTCTATCGTCTTTGCCGGGTACTGGATCATATCTGCAAACTGTAAGTTGTCCTTTGAGTATGTCGAGACGGGGTGATTTGAACGTGAAAGGACTCTGCAAGTCCCCGAGCTGTAACCTGTGCGTTAGTGGCGGGGTCCGGAGACCCCCTGTCGCACTTCCTGAGGCGGAAGCTTGGACATTATCTCTCTGTGGAGTCTGTATCTGTACTTGAATTTGTCTTTTAGTAGGGTCAGGTAGACGTGGTTTCGGTACATTAACTTTAGGTGTGGGAAGTGGTGGAGGTGGTGGAACAGGGGGAATCTGTTGTGGTACTGGCGGAATATGATCTTGGGGCGGGCTACCACCCCCGTCCCTGTCGTTAGGCAGGGCGCGGACAGGCAGATTGGTGTAAGCGGGTGCTACATCCTCTAGATAGGAATTCAGGAATATGTCTTTAGTGGTCCTGTGAGTTACTTTAGTTGGAACCAATGGTGGCGGCAGATTTTTCGGTATTTCTGAAATGGCCTCAGGCGAACCCTCGGCCGCGAGATACATACCGTTTACGAGGTTATTTCGTGCACGGTCTACTTGCTCTGATTTTACTCGGATCCCTTCAGTAATTAATTCATTTTCTTGAGCTTTAACTGATTCTTTAAGTCTGTCCTCTCTACGTAGTTCCTTTTCAGCACGCTTATGTGATTCCTTACGCCAAAACTCTATGGCGTCTTTCTGGGATTGTCTGGCTTTCTTTTTCCATAATGCTTCTTCTACCTTCATGATGCACTCGGCATCCCATGTTCCAGTAACTGGCCATCTGTGTCTCTCGTCTAGATGCTTAGTATAATCGGCCCATAATTCTAGATACAATATGGCATCTATGCCATGCTTATGGTACATAAAATTTCCAGGAGTGTCCCTAGGGGGGATAGGAATTTCTTCCTCTAGTATCCCTTTTCTAGTTCCTATCTGCTTTAACTTGTTGAAAAACGGCATCTTGTTTACTTAGTACTGAACGCTCAATCCTTGCTACTTAATACTGGATACGGCTAGTTATACAAGAACACAATAATGCACATAAAAAAACAGTCACACTCATACCACGACATTAATCACATAAAAAGACATTTGCGACATATATGACTACCCCCTATATCGGATGTACTGCTAAACAGCACAGATACACTGTCAGAGACAATGCAAAAACTTGAATAACTGATGTACTGCTAAACAGTACAGATACACTGTCTAAAACAGTGCAGACCGGACTTGTGTACCCAAACCCGTCTAGATACGTCCCAGCAATGGTACTCACCGGGAAGCACGGAAAACAGAAGGCCTCGGAAAACTCGACTGGACTGGACTGGACCGGACTCGACTCGACACGTGGATACTTCGGAAAACTGGTGGGCCTCTTGACACCTCGGACTTTGCTTCTTTCGGCTAGGCTCTGGTCGGGATCCTCCGCACTCCTCACCGCCTCGTCTGGGCACTGATCGCAATCTTCGTCACCTCCGTGGGCCAGAGGGAGATACAGGAAATCCTGCCGGTACGCGTAGTTTCCTTCTAACTGATGGCAGGGGACAGAGTTTGCAACGTACCAACCGGCGCGTGGGGTGGGGGAGGGGTCCCTATTCGGGCGCCAAAATGTCGTAAATATTTAATTTACCATCTTAATTTCTATGCAGGTAAGTACTTAATCAATAATAACTCAATCGGAAAGAAAGAAAACAGAGTCCGTGGTGTTAGAGTTCTTAGGGGTTTTATTCCTTAAAAAGGAATCGTTCCGGAACTGGATATCAGGTTCCTGCAACCACAAAGGGTCCAGGAAGGGATAGAGCAATATTTTATTGACAATACATAGCTTATATACTTAATTTACATCATAGAAAGCAATATAGTAGGCGTAACAGCTGAGAGAAGACAAGATAACAGCATCCACGTGTTACTAGTACGTAATCAGAAGGCGTGGACTAGGCGTAAACTGGAGGTGTGTTCTAGAAACGTCACAAGTAGGTGGCACTAAACAGGAATGTTGCAATGTCAGCAGAAATCGGAGGCTTGGATGCGCGCGCAGCTGCATGACGTATGATTGGCGTGAAACTGAAGGGTGCAGGGGGCTTGACATTTACACTGATGGAAAGAGACAGAAGTCTGGCATGTCAGATCAACTTGTGCTATTATCATATCTGATATCTGATGTTTAGGAACTGAGCTATCTGGGCGGAAAAGGTCTCTGGGGCAGAAGCTATTCTATACTGACTGTGAGTGCGTGTATAAGCGCCTGAGTGTCTGCATGAGAAGCGTGGGGGCATGGTAACAGAGGCTATGAATTACTTGCACGGAGACAGGACGGCCCTTCGGCTCTGCAGCTGGGGGATGTTTACTGAAACTAGTAGGCAGGAATGTATTTTTCGAGGAGCGGAACAGATAACTCAAAGATTGTAGTCAGTCTTGGCAGGCAGCAGGCCGAGCGGAGCGCGGTGGGCCGCGCTGGAAGTAAGGCAGAGTTCACAGGTACGGGGGCAGCCTGGGCAGCCTGGGCTGAGGCTTTCAGAGTCAGAAGGCAGAAAAAGGCTCGATGGCAGAAATTCAGGGCCTACTTTGCCAGAGCTGAAAACGTGTAAAGTACACCACAAAAAGACGTTGGCATGGCATACTTAGGAACGGACTATTCAACCCATTCAGGGTGGGTCTGAAAGAGGACATGTTAACGTTGGACGCAAATGTATTTGCGTCTTCATAGCTGGCACAGGAGGGAAGTTACATGCACTTTAAACTCGTACATGGAGACGGTGGGGTACACGATAGGGAACATAACTTGACCAAAAATGTATATTTCCTCAAGGGGGCCAGAACACACCCCTGGCGTACTCCGCGTCCCACTCCAAATTTCCTGGTACATTCTCCCCCACGGCCATATCGGACAGTGGCTGTCGCTCCTGAGTATAATTCTCTCAGAAAGCGGATGATCGAATCGCCACCCCCAGCCCTTTCAATATTTCCCACAATTTGATATGTGACACGCAATCAAATGCCGACGACAGGTCGACAAACATAAGATATAACCGTTCACCTTTAACCCTCGTATACTTTTGCTGAACAATCATTACATTTAAACATTGTTCAACAGTTCCCATGCCTTTCTGGAATCCATACTGTAGGTCGCTCATTAATTCATTTTCCTCCGCCCAATTCTGGAGTCTAGCCAGGATGATTCTACCAAGAATTTTTACAGATGAATCAAGAAGGGAGATTGGCCTATAACAGGCACAATTTTTTCTGTCACCCTTCTTGTATATTGGTACGATAACTGAGGTAAACCAGGATGGATTTAAAAAGTGTTGCATTGAAAAGCTGTACCAACATAGGGCTCCAGATCTCATTGTTTGCTTTATATAGATCTGCAGGGATCCCATCGGGGCCAGCAGCCTTGCCTCCCTTCGTGGCTTTCAACCCCATCATGACTTCCTCCAAAGTTATCACCAGTTTTTCATCCCCCAATCCACCATTAACCATTTTAAAAACATTTGTAGTGTGAGGATCATCTTGGGACCTATATAAGTTTGAGAAATGTTCTACCCATTTATCCTCAGTAATCGCTATCTCTATGCGAGCCTTGAGATTATCAAAGAGGAAAGGGGTGTTAACGGCCCTCCAAAACGCAGATGCATCCTTCGACTGTGCAGCCTCGCAGAGGGATTCTAAGGCCTCCTTTTTTATAGCATTTTTTTTGTTATTTTTCAGGGCCTCATTATAAGTTTTCCTCAACCCTCTTATTACTAGCGGATCATGGGGAGACCTATGAATAGCATGTTTCAAGTCAGTTAATGCCCTTGTACAAGCGGTATCAAACCAACTTTTAGTGCACCTAGTCCTATTCTTCACCTCCACCCACAGGCTGTTTTTAATTTCAGAAGCTATTCTATTAAAATGCTCTAGTATCTGGTCACAATGAGACGTCTCCCCTAGACAAATAGCGAAACTATCTGAACAAACATTCAGTAGCTTCGCGAGGAACATTTCTGGCGTGACCTTGCCCCATTTTAAGGTATACCCATTCTGCCTCCCCAAAGTCATGTCAGGGACAATACGTGTGGCAAGGATATCTTCATGGTGTTCATAGAAAGGGTTTTCAACCTCTATTATTTGGGGCAAATGATCACTTAGGGGTAGCTCTAGAGTCTCTAACCTATTAATCGTGTGGCTATAACTATTTGATGTAAGAATAAAATCAATAGTGGACGATGCACCTCTACCAATGATGGTAGGCCCAAAGGAAGTGGGATTTTGAGCTATTTCATTTGCGTAACCCAGATTGTACATGAACACTAATTCATTGAATAGGTCCCCGATCAAAGAGTGGCCAAAGTGTGTTAGATTAATATCCTGTTCTAGCATGAGGCCGCAAATCCCCTGTTTTCCCTTTGTACAGAGTGGACAATTAACATACCCACCCCCCATAAAATTATCAGTTCCCTGTTGGACCTGTCTATTTCATATTGTATATCCTCCCTGAACATTTTTAAGATATTGGGAATTTCATCTTTCAGAATGTTATTATAAAAATGTATCACCACTACGTTGATTCCCTTCTTAGAGCTTAGGGTTATTACTTGGTAGTAACTAGATTTAGGCATAAAATGTACTTTCTCGTACTTAAGCTGGTTTGAAAGAAATGTAATTAAGCCTCCCTTTGCACGTCCGTACTGACCCCCCATGGCAGGAGTAAAAAAGGTTCTGTAGCCACTTATATACACTGGGTCCATAGACCAGGTTTCTTGAAGGGCCAGAATGTCCCGCCCATTTGTGACAGTCTCCCAGGATGGGTTATTAATCTTATTCCTTAATCCTGCCACATTCCAGAATAGGAGTGTACAGGATTTCCTTTTCTCATGTACTTCGGTATCTCCCAGGGGGATATTGTCCGATACCTTTTTACGTGAGGAACTTACTGCTCCACGATTATACCCCACGTCTAATTCCAGGGTACTCGGGTGTTACTGAGAGGCTCTTCAATGTCTCCATGTTTTGTTTTTAGGGCCAATTGTAATGGTAAGGTAATCTTACAACCCTCCCCTGTTGTGTACTCTTTTAGGTTCCCCTTGGAATCGGTGTCATCTCCTACTCTCAATATATTTGTCTGGCGAGTAGCCTGCTTTTGTCAATTGACATAATCAAGGCCCGAGAAGGTGTCAAATCGATTATGGGTTGGTAAATTATATACTGGTAGGGCAAAACCTCTATTATCCCAAAAATGATTATTTCCAAAATTCGGTCCGGGAGTTGGTGGATAAAAGTGCATTTGATGGAAATTAAATTGTCTCTGAGTTTGGGAAAAAGGAGTCTGACTGTATCCATGATGATCTAAGCCGAACCAGTTTACAGGCGGCCTTACTTTATCCCTGTTTCTAGAGTGTTGACCTGGGAAATAAGGATAGAAGTAGCTAAGATAGTGAGTAGAAATAGAATCAGTGCTTCTCGAATTGTACCAATCTCCAATATGCCTGACAGCTCTATGATCTTTAAAGTTTACAATAATGACATCCCCTTTCTTATCTTTAGATCTTATGCCCACCCAGGTTGAACGCCTCACATTCAAAATTTCTCCATTGATATGGGCGGACAAGGGTGTATTATTACGTAACCAATGGGTCACTTTGTTTCTTAAAGCTCGATGATCTTCCCTGGTGCCCATGGGTAACTCAGGGACACCCGCCATAACTATTGTATAGGGGGCTGCTTCGAGTGGTAAATCGGCAATTCTCTGTAGATGCCAATTTCTGTTATGAAAATTCCCTGTCCCATTCTCCTTGATAGCCTTATCGTGTGAAGCCTCTACCCTTTCTTCCACGATCAAGTTATCCCCCCTTGGTCGCCTGCTTTACTTATGGTTTTAATTTCAGGGACAGGCTTCTTTTTTAACAAAGGTGGTGGCAAAGCTTTTTTCAGTATGGGAGCTGTTGGTTTTACCCCAAATTGTGCAGTTTTTGTAGAGGGAGTGGGGCAGGGTGGAACTTGTTTAATTGCTGTCATCATTGTAACAGATGAACCTCTAGGTTTTATAATGTTTACCCCCTTTGCCAGATCTGCTAGTAATCGTGTATTTTTTCCTACCTTTTTATCTAACTGATCTAGTTGAGTGTTACACAGGTTAATTTTTCTAACAGTGGCAGAATTAGTGATTTTACCAAACTTTCAAGTATTTCTATAAGGCCGTCCTCACTGGGGGAACAAGAATGGGTTGTCATTGGAGAGACAATCAAAGGGGTTAGTGAAGTAACCACATCGATCACTGCTAAAGTAGGGCTCCTCTTCTGTAATTTCGCTTCCCGGGTCTGCAATGGACAGCCCCCTCTTTTTTTGGAAGTATTAATGTTGGTATTGGATGGTGACATATAATTTATATTGGGAGAGGATGCAGGAGAGAATCTAGGGGAATTTGATAACCCTTCGTCATCATAACTACTACATGAACTCACGAGGGATACTCGCGTACTAATAGGAGTGCTTAGTATGGAGGCCTCAGTAGTAGAATATTCTGATGTTTCCCCTTTATCCCCCCCACATCCAGTTTTTGATATCCCGGTATCTTCTATAATACTATCTATTTGGGTCATCATTGAGACTTTCCCTATATGCCCCAAAGAAGAACATTTATCTGCCATGGTGTTCAATAAAGGACTCCTTTTATTGTTAGCTGAATGCACTTTTTGATTATGCTTCCCCCTTCTTCTTGACTTTGCCTTTTTGAATATTCTAGCCGAACGTATGGGAGATGTCAAATGTTCTATTTCCACGATATCTGGCCTATCATCAAGTCTTACGGCGTGCACCTGTGCTGTCGCTGTGACAACTTTCCCAGGGGCAATAGGGGGGTTTTCATACATAGGTGTATCTGACACTATTAGTTGTGCCTCATCCTGAATCAGTAAAAGACTCCCCTGACCCAAGGAGGCCCTTCTATCACTATTAATCTGGGTTACTTTCTTAATCAGGTAATTATCCATGGGACCTAACTTAGATACAGTTTTATCGCTTTTGTCTGATTTCTCCTTAGACATCATACCAGCTTAGTTTCATACACAATCTAAAAGGGTTGTTAAAAGACAAATAGGCCTCGAGCGATCAGCGCTCAATACCTAAGAGTAAATATATAGAAAGGGGGTTCACAGGAAATACCTGCATATAAGGTGTCCCTTCAGGACCAACGTCTATTGCCCAGTCCAGTCTCCTCAGGCCTCTGAGGGCCACAGAGGGCCCGCCCTTTGTCCGGGCTTAGCCCGGCACCACCCCGCGTCCTCCTGCGAGGCTGGAAATGAGGCTCTGATTAAATGCCTCCCGGCGCTGTGCAGCGGTATGCGACTTCCGGTCGCAGGGGCTGATGGGCAGTGTAGTTTCCTAGTCCCCCACGCTCTCCCCCGCTCTGCGGCTGCACTCGCGATGTCAAAAGTGCGGCGGCGGGGGGAGAGCGGGAACAGAATTGCAGCGGCAAGCAATGGCACGAAACAGCAAGGGTCCACACAGCAAGTAAGTCCTCTCAAGTCCCCGCTCTGCCGCAAATGAGGCTCTGATTAAATGCCTCCTGGCGCTGTGCGGCGGTATGCGACTTCCGGTCGCAGGGGCTGATGGGCAGTGTAGTTTCCTAGTCCCCCCACGCTCTCCCCCGCTCTGCGGCTGCACTCGCGATGTCAAAAGTGCGGCGGCGGGGGGAGAGCGGGAACAGAATGGCAGCGGCAAGCAATGGCACCAAACAGCAAGGGTCCACACAGCAAGTAAGTCCTCTCGAGTCCCCCTACAATCAATTTCTAAATAAAGCCTTAATAGACACCTGCACAAGAACCCTCTGGGAAAAAAATCTGCCCTAGCCGGCCTTCAAGCAAGCCATAAATAAATCAGCAAAATTCCATTCACTTCTAGCTGACAAAAGCACCTTCAGTACAAGAGATCAACAGCTAATGGCGCTACGCCTGGGAAAATTTCCATCTACAATGGACCAGCCAACCTGGGTCCATGATGGACCAAACGTTTGCAGACTATGTGGAAGCAGTAAGGAGGACTTCATACATCTTGTTTGCATTTAAAAAAAGCCATGAACGACCGAGGCATAAGAACGTGCAGATCGGCGATCATGGCAACCCTAAATCCAACTGACACTCGTTTGAACTGCCTACTAATAAAATTCCCTCTAGCTCATGTACATGCTCTGAAATATAACCCGGTACCCTGCATAGAAAAGGGCAATAGGACGGTTGACTCTGCGGTAGAGGACTCTCCGAACTTAACACAGAATAGTACTAGAATTTCGGGAGGTACATTTTACATTGATCAACAAATGTCTTTTATCAATTTTAAACTTGTATATAGTGTATATTAAAATGTCAAATAAAAAAAAAAACATTTGCACTAGACACAGACATTTTTAGGATTCAGAGAAACAGAATGTAGATAATCAATAAGAGTTTCATCTGTAGCACAAGATTTTATATAATGTATTGTCATGGTTTTAATTAACTGAAACAATAAACTTTTCTTCTTCTTCTTCTTCTTAGAACCATGCTTACTCTTTTAAAAACACTCTCTTTCATCTTTACGGCCGGCCGCTGTGCTAGATACAAATGAGTTGCTTTATCCACGTGCTCCCAGGACACTACAAGCAGAACTTGGTTCCTCCCACTTACCATCCCGCCCTATTTTGGAGACTGAAGCAAGGCACCATCAATAGAACCACGCTTACTCTTTTAAAAACACTCTCTTTCATCTTTACGGCTGGCCGCCATGCTAGATGCAAATTAGTTGCTTTATCCGTGCGCTCCAAGGACACTACAAGCAGAACTTGGTTCCTCCCGCTTAACATCCCGCCCTATTTTGAAAACTCAAGCGATGCGCCAATAATAGAACCACGCTTACTCTTTTAAAAACATTCTCTTTCATTTTTACGACTGGCCACCATGCTAGATGCAAATTAGTTGCTTTATCTTAAAGCAAGCAAACTGTCCTCCATCCCACGAGAATCCAGCATCTTCATGGGATGGATAAGTCAGGGATTTGTAAAGAGGCTGAACACAACAAAGATCATGCATGTTTAAATGCAGAGTTTTCCATCGCTCTGGAAAGTTAGCATTTCAAACATGACAGACCGAAAATGCTGTAATGGAACATGCTTTTGTTTCCTTGTACATTACTGCCGCTCAAGACTCCAGAGCCCTCTATGGCAGGTAGGTCTGTAGTACAGAGCAGTGATCAGTTTGGCTCTCGCGCAATAAACAGACCACGCCGTGTCAGCGTAAAAGGCCATTTTATTAGACCAGAACTGCGAATCTGTACATAACAGTAACATCAACAATAATAATAACAGCAAACCCCCACTCACACTCCCCCCTCATTCGTTTCACTCGTCCCGCTTCATCACCAAGCCCTAGAGGCTTCAACCACGCTTTCTTCTTGCCCCTCAATCACTCGTCATCCAGCCCCACTCCTTGCGTCATGCCATTCACGCTTCTATCCGTCCTACGAACTCCCCCCCAAGGGATGGGTGTGCCCGCTCTTGACCCCCTTGTCTCTTCAAATCCTGCCTACAGCAGCTCTGGCCTAAACTGGCAACGCTATGGACCGACCCAAAAACCACCTCCAACTGCCGGGTGGGTGGGTGGCCTTTTGATCTCCCTCCCGATGGTGCCAGGCACAGAAAGAGGAAGTTCCCTTCCTCCCCCGCGCCTAAATACCCACCCCTGACTCCTCCCCTTCCCCTACCTGGCCTATCCCCTGCGCGAAAGACCCCGGGGGAAGACTAGTCTGCGACTCTGCTTCCCCCGGGGCCCGGCATCGCGCAATAAACAGACCACGCAGTGTCAGCGTAAAAGGCCATTTTATTAGACCAGAACTGCGAATCTGTACATAACAGTAACATCAACAATAATAATAACAGCAAGCCCCCACTCACACTCCCCCCTCATTCGTTTCACTCATCCCTCTTCTTCACCAAGCCCTAGAGGCTCCAACCACGCTTTCTTCTTGCCCCTCAATCACTCGTCATCCAGCCCCACTCCTTGCGTCATGCCATTCACGCTTCTATCCGTCCTACGAACTCCCCCCCCAAGGGATGGGTGTGCCCGCTCTTGACCCCCTTGTCCCTTCAAATCCTGCCAACCAGTGAACCCCCTGTAGGGCGGTTCACTGCCCCACCCCCCTCAGGGCCGCCCATCCACCACATAACCACCATTCACTCCCTGCGACACCAGATAGCCTCATTCCACAACTTGCTCACCACATCTCTCATCTCCATCATGTAGTACGCATTGCCCAGCTGGGACAAGTGCACCCCGTCATCCCTGAAAACTAATGGCTCCTCCAGTTATATCCCGGCATGTGCAATAACCTTAATGTCCTTGTCCGCACAGTAGAGTCTCATAGCCCTATTGAGCTTCCTTCGAGCCTTCTCTATAGCTCCATGTTTCACAGCCCCTCTCCATACTTTCCTGGGGACCAACTCCGTCCAGGCAATTTAGGTCCCCGCTAGCCTCGATTTCAAAACCTCCATGTCCCGTTGCATGAGTTGTAATAATGCCAATCCAGACAGTTGCACAAGGTTGTTCTCCCCCAGCTGAATGATCAATAAATCCGGGCATCCCCTCTGTGGGACCATTTTCGCGAGCCAGGGCAGTAGTGCCCCCCATCGCATACCACTTCTGCCCCACCATTGTACCTCGTGCAAGTGTCCTTTCAGTCCCAGGTTACGGCCGTAAACCTGCTGCTCCGCATATTTGGATGCCCAATGCACGATGGAGTGCCCAACAATCCAAGTCACCGTCCTACCGCCCGGTCCACCCACGCAACCTACAAAGAAAAAGATGTTAGAACAAGAAAAACAGTCCGAACAACCAACAACCTGCCTGGGACCAACCTACTTCCTCACATACCTCTCACAACAGCGCGACTTCCATCGCCCAATCCTCCTAATCCTATCCCAGGACCAACCCAACCTGGCCGCCGCAGTCGCAGCCCCAATCCGGAAAGAGTGGGTCCCAAAACCAGCCTCATCCATGCCCAAACGCCTCAAGGCCTTACGCCACACAGCCAACAACTGGCCTGCTGTCACTCTCGCGCCAGATGCGTGGCAAAACATTTCCCCACAGCGCACCCCACCCGTCCCCAGGAAAGCTTGCCATTCCAACACCGGGCAAACCGCCCCGCCAGACTCGTTCAACCACACCCACTTGCCTCTGCCCAATTGATCCTTTTTGGAGCATCGCAGCCAAATACCCAAGCGCCCCTCATCCACACGAACCTCCTCAAACAACCTCCCAGCCCCACGTCTCGTACCCAACAGCTCAGACACCCCGAACGCCCCGAAATACATCCACACCATACACAAACGAAAAAGACCCAACTCACCCAGGTCATAACAGCAGTCCGGCAACACCCCCACCAGCCTGACCAACAACTCAAACGTCACTGCCTCCCTCAGCCTTTCCCCCCCCAACCCCCCACTTCCCTGCCCCAACCCCGCAACATTCTGGCCAGAATCACATCCTTAGTCGGGTCAAAGCCCAGCAACAAAACACAGTAAAACGAAATCCCTGCCAACTTCCCAGATATCGTAGCCGCGGTCAAACCCCGATCCATGCAAGCCAACACATAACCCCTCAGCCCCTGAACCATGGACGATTTCCCCCCCACAACACCATCCACCGTCCAGCCCATGAAAGCACTAAATTCAGACCATGCCAAACGATAAGTCCTCCTCGTGGTCGCAGCCAGCGAACCTTCCACCAGACCAATCATCCTCACTCCCCCAAGGCCCAGATGCCGGCCGGCAGCTCAGTCTTGCACGTATCCGCTCCCGGTGCCAGGTGTCGAAACCGCTGCCACTGCGAACGAGACAAAGCATCCGCAATGTCATTATTCGCCCCAGGGACATGCTTAGCCCGAAACACCACATTCAACTGCAGGCACGCCAACATGAACCTCCGCAACAGCCGCAGAACTCTCAGGTCCCTTGCCCTCTGATGATTCACCAGTTCCACCACCGTCATATTGTCAACGTGGAAGAGCACAGACCTATTTCGAAATTCCTCCCCCCACACCACCAGTGCCACCAGCAAAGGGAAGAATTCCAAGAAGGCAATGCTCCTGCCCTGTTTGATCCAGGAGGCCGGCCAGCTCTCCGCACACCACCTGTTGTCCCAGAAAACACCAAACCCCGCTGACCCAGCCGCGTCAGAGTAAATTTGGCATTGCCAGACCGCCCTTTCCTCGTCAAAGTCCAAAGACACACCGTTGAAGTCCTGCAAGAAGGTAATCCATGTCCTCAAGTCTGTCCTCACCCCCATGGAAATCCTGACCCTGTGATGTGGAAGCACTGCCCCCGACATGGCCATGCCGAGCCGCCTGCAGAACGTCCGCCCTGCCCGCACTACCCTACACGCAAAGTTAAGGAAACCCAGAAGCTTCTGCACTGCCCTCAACGGAATCCGTCGCTCCCCCACAGCCCACTCCAGACATGCCAGAATCTCCTTTACTTTGGCCGCAGGAAGGCACGCCAACCACTGCACCGAGTCCAGTTCAATCCCCAGGAAGGTGAGGCAACAGCTGGGACCAGCCGTCTTCTCGGGTGCCAGAGGCACCCCAAACTGCGAGGCCATCTCCTGGAACCGCGACAGGGCCCTGCCGCAATCCCCGGTCTCCGACCTCCCCAGGAAGAGGAAATCGTCCAAGTAGTGAGTGACTTCACGACACTCACTGATCCGCACCATGACCCACTGCAGAAAAGTGCTGAAAAGCTCGAACAGAGCGCAGGAGATGGCACACCCCATGGGCAAAACTTTGTCCACGTAGATGGCCCCCCCAAACTGCATGCCCAAGAGTGAAAAATCCGCAGGGTGAATAGGCAGGAGACGGAAAGCAGACTTGATGTCACACTTCGCCAATTCCGCACCCGGCCCACAAACCCTCACCAGGCGGATCGCATCGTCCACCGACGCATACAGCATTCTCGAATCCTCTACTGCAATGAAGTACTGACTGACCCTCCGGCCACGACAAATGGTGAATCATCCTGAACTCCCCCTCCTCCTTCTTCGGCACCACCCCCAATGGGGATACTATCAGGTCTTGCAACAGCCAGTCAGTAAACGGGCCAGCCACCCTTCCTTCCTCCACCTCTTTCCTCAACTTAGCAGACACCACCCCCGGCAATTCTTTTGCAGATCTCAAATTCTCTGCCCAACGGCGCTCCCTGGGACCCTGGTAGCCTACCCTGAAGCCCTCCGTGAACCCCAAGAAGAGCCGCGCCGCAGCCTCCTGATCAGGGCAGCACGAGAGCCACGGGGCCATCGCCTCCACCTTAACCGGTGTAGGTGCCCTTCGGTCCAGGCTGGCCCCGCCCCCTGGCGTTCCTCCATTGCTCTGAGGGTGTAGCGAGCGTGAGGCACTGCGTAAGGGCATGCTTCCCGCCACATTTCGAGCACTCGTGTTTGAATTTACAGGGATACTTGGAACAATACCCCCTATTGTAGCTCCAACATGCCCCAGTGGAATAACCCCCTTGCTTGGACTGCTGCCCTGAGACAATGGTGCTGGGCACTGTTCCACCCCCCTGCCCCGCCTTGGGCAGGACGCGGCGGAAAAGACCGATACACCACCGGTAGGCCACTGGCCGTATGGGTGGACGCCGTGGAGTGCGAAGACGCCATCCACTACATCCAAAGTTCCTGATCCACCTCCCCCCAACTCTTCTCGGGATTCACGCTAACCCTAGCCCGAAACTCCTCATCATAGCTCAACCAAGCAAAACCCCCGAACTGCATCTGGGCCTTGCGAATGATGTCCATGATGATGTCCATGTACTTAAACAGCGCAATCGCCCGGTCCAGATACTTCTGGCAATAAACACTGGCATAGATCAAGAACGCTGATGTCCAATTCTCCATAGTCACCGGCACCCTAGGGCGCCTCGTCAGCTCCCACTCCTCTTCCTTAGACCCCTCCTTGGCCTGCACCTCCCTATGAAGTAACTTAAAAACATCCACAAACTCATGTTTCCAGATCCGATCCTTGAGTTTCTCCGAGAAATGCCACCCCAGAGGCATCTCCAGCCCCATATATGGGAGTTTCTTAGGTACCTTCACTCCCTTTTCCTCCTTGCCATCCCCTTTGTCCGTCTGCACCCCCAAAGTCACCGACTTACCATCCACCTTCTTACCATCCTCAGGTGGACCGCCCGATGGCTTCTCCACCTCCCGTACCGAACCGTCCCCAACACCCACCGACCTGCAAGTCCTTTTCCGGCCTTCCCCCCCCCGCGGAGCGTCTTCCCAAGCTGCCCACCAGGCTCCCTCACCTGTGAGTGCCGGGGTCCGCTCCCGGGGCCGTCCTCTGGACTCCGTTCCCCGGACCGCCTCCGATCCGGCCTTCGTCTTCGTCGCCGTCTTGACCTGCAACACACCAAGGTCGCCGTCTCCCGCTGCGCCGCCTACGCCTTCCAAGTCATCCCGTACCTCCCCGTCCTCCAGCTCATCACTCTCAGCACCATAATCCAACTCAAGCACCGGTTCCAGATCCACACCCACATTGTCCACCTCCTTCACCGCACGCTTCACACCTATCTGCACACCTCCCCGCCCACGCACTCCAGAATCGCAACGTGCTGCAGGTGCCCGAGCCCTCGGTGGAGGGACAGCCGCCGCGGACTGCCCTACTGCTTCCGTCCTGCGTCTTGGAGCCGTCTTGCGCCCTGCCAGGCACCCCCGGACTCTGCCGACAGCCGCCGGCTTGGATCCCCTCCCACCCCTCAGGTCACTCGAACCTGAGCGGGCCCCAGCACCATCGGGCCTCAAAGCCGTCCTGGCCGTCCCTACACCTGCCATACCCCCCGGGGGTGGGTTGGCCTGCACTGCCTTCCTGGCCCTGACCCTCCTAGCCTCCTCCTCCCTCTCCGCTTCCCTTTCCTCCTCAGAGGTCGGGGTGGGAGGGCCCTCAACCTCATGGCCCCACACAGCTCCCACCCTGGCTCGTGTCTCCTCGGCCACCTGACCTCCTGAATCTTCTCCAAAATCCGCTCCCCCAGGCCCTGTTCTCCCAGGAAGCGGCACCCCAAATCTGTGGGGGAGGGGGCAGGCAGTAGCCAAAGAATTCAGCCCCCGGGGGGAAGAAACCCACCTGTTGAAAACCAGGAACCCAGCCAGGCCTGCTAATGGGAACCAAAGAGGGGGTCCCGCTCCGGCCCCCCAAGTCCCCTGCCACCACCTGCCGCACAACGGCCTAGAACCCGTGGACAGGTCAATGGGGGCCTCCTCCTCCAACCCTTCCGCCTCCCGCAAGGCGTCCCCAGGCCCACCCTCCACAGGAGCATCGAGGGTCGGATGTCCGGCAAACCCAGGGGCCCCTCCCCCACCCAGGGGTCCCACCTGCTCCAAGGCAGGCCCAGAAAAACTGACCGCCTGCCCCTCCCCCTGCACAGCGCCGGCCGGCACCAGCAGAGGCCCTTGGGGCGGAAGCGCGGGGGGCGCGGCCCTCACGGCCGCCCCCGAGGCCCCAGGCAGAAACTCGAGCGGAGGGAAGGCCTGCGGGGGCAGGCTCCTGCGTTTCCCGCCACTCGCCGGGTCCTTGGGCACTCCGCCCCCCCTCCGACCTCCGACCTGCGGCGTCCTGCTCGTCATCCTGACAAGCCACCACCGCGGCCTTAACTCCGGCCGAGGCAGCGTGCGTGCCCCTGGTGGCCCCCACCCATGCCTGGTCCAAAACTCCCGGCAGGATAAGGTCTTCCCGGACGGCCCTCGCGAGCAACAGCAAGGCCTCCCGGACCTGCTTCACGGATACCCCAGACATCTCGTCACAAACCACGCCACAGACTAGAACAAAAGAACCCAGCTGCCGTGAAACAGCTCCGGACGAACTACTACCCAAACCTGACGCTACGTAACTCAAAAACTAGTCCTAACTAACCTCCTTTTGATCTCCCTCCCGATGGTGCCAGGCACAGAAAGAGGAAGTTCCCTTCCTCCCCCGCGCCTAAATACCCACCCCTGACTCCTCCCCTTCCCCTACCTGGCCTATCCCCTGCGCAAAAGACCCCGGGGGAAGACTAGTCTGCGACTCTGCTTCCCCCGGGGCCCGGCATTCCAAGGAGTCTGGCTGGCACACCTCTGCATAGTTACTGTCCGGGGTCTCTGAGACGAGGTAACTCGAGGGCACAGGTCATCTTTGTATCAGCTGGTGAACTCGGCTCACATGGGCTATTTCTAACACTTTCGACTCACAGGAAGGAGGTGTGAGTGGCTCTGCACAGTTCTGACTTCAGCCGCCCAGCCACATACTACATGCTTTATTAAATGTCTCTGGTGAACTCTGAGGTCACGGCTTGAGTTGAGGTAAAGAGCTCCAGAGACGTGATGAGTAGGAAGTGCTGCAACCTCCGCTTTTGTATATTGTATATCTACTAGTGAGCTCCAAAGGTTGGGCTTATCTATCATTCGAACCACAGGTGAGTCTTCTAAGCATGTTCCATCCATAATTTTCAAATACTCTTTGTGCTGACCAACATACCCTATTTTCCAGACTCAAATGGCTTTAAAATGAATATCAATTTCATATTTTTGCGTTTTTTTGTTTTAGGAGGTTAGGTTCAGCAAGGAGTCATTTTAATAGGAATTAGGTTAGGACTATGCAACTATTATAAATAACTATTAGGTGGCCGGCAAAATCTTTTATTGCCTGCCGGCAATTTCTTCTCTAGTAAATGAGGGGCTTGGTTTTTCTGCAAGGATCCACGGGGCGGCGAGAGGGCATCCTCGATAACTTTAAATGGCTGCAGAGCATGTTTATGGAAAAAACGGCAGTGCGAAGACTTACAAGCCATTATGCATTCCTGCTCTGTAGACTGCATGGCAGGAGACTCACCTTGGCGCGGCTACCAAGACAAAAGGAAATAAATTATAGGTTTATCAAATTTTTTAGCTGGGTATTTATTTGCTAGGTCTCCTTAACAAATAAGTGATATCATGACAGTAGACAGCTTTAAGCTCATATGATTTATTTAGGTCCCTTTGCTTTGTTTCTTCTGTCTGTCTGTGTGTTGTTTTTGTATGGGGAGTTGCTTTCTGTTAATTGTATTCATACACATAGCATAAAATTGCATAAAATACTTTCTAAGCTTTGTACAGTAGTGCACAAATAAACCAATTGACACCACTTTGGCACAAGCTTCTCAACCATTACAGATGCCAACATCACACTACACAAAACAACACTGAAAACAGTTGTCTTGATGTCCCACTAGAACATAAAACATGCACATAAACAACAAACACTAGCCCTTTCATTGACCTCACAAAGCAGCCCATCTGGCACTGCCTAATTTCCTTATAGGCAAAGCCACTGGAATTATGCGGCAGCAAAGGGCCAAATTATGAGGCAGGATTCAATCAAATATGCTGCAAAAAAGCCATATTATGCAGCATAATTTGGCACATTTTGTAATCGTATTACTTCAATATTTAGTCAGGTCGAAAACTAAAATTAAGGCTGCTATATTAAATAAGTTATCATTTAAACAGCACTCAGTAAAACTCAATTTCACGCTTGCCCTGTAGTTACAGTAAGCCTGTACATTTCCATGCCCAGTAACCTCAGTCTAAGCTATAAGAAAACAAGAGCCTGTGGTACTACAACCCTTCCTTGCTTTTTTGATTTTCTTTTATTGCTTATGCTACTGCTGGGATATATTTTACAAAACAACATAACTAAGAAACATTGTTATTTACAACCCCAATAGCTCTACTTTTACAAATGCGAGACCGATTGCATTGCAAATGCTTGTTTGGTTGGTTATTGTGTTGCTTTTTTATGTTATTGTGTTATGCTCAGTTGTTTACATTCCAGATGTCAACATATTCTTGTACATTTTCAGCCTAAACCAGAGTATTCCTTTACAGATTCCTAGGAGGTAAATAACACTACTGCTCCTGATCTATTTAAGACAAGAATCAGCTGTGGCAGAGACCTGTCTTAAATTAGCACTTTCAGCGTTGACGTTATGTATCTAACCAGAAGCTCTGCTTTAGCTATCAATGGTTCGAAACAAATCAACAATTTATGAACTAACTTCTGCATCATCTGCTGACTGTAAAATCTTTGACTCCTCTTATCTTCAGAAATATTACTGCTTGTGTGCAGGGCCTGAAGCTCACTGACAGAATATCACGGTCCCTAATATCATCCTGCAAAATTATCAGCACAAAAATATTGACCACAAAAAGTATTGACATCCTATACTTATAATGTAAATGACAGAACTATCTAAACAAAGATATCAATGTCACTAATATTTTTGTCAAAAATATTGTTTTTTGGATATACATATATATATATGTGGAGAAGTGTGGCTCACTGGTTAGAGGAGGCAGACCTGGAAGCAGAGGTCAGCCCGGGACCACGGTTCAATTCCCCTGCCTCGGCGGGTCTTGGGCTCAAAATTCCACGGACTCGACAATTCTTGCTCCGGTGCCTACTCGATTCATGGGTTCACACTCTGCAACTCTGGGCAATAGCTTGCTTAAACTCCACAACGGCCCCTCGCGGTGGGATGCCTGGCTTTCACCTTGTGGATACCCTGCCGGGGTTATCTCACAGGGGAATACCAGGACGGGTTCCCTAAGCAAGCGCTTAGATACCGGGTCGGTGATTTGCGCTATATAAATACATGTACATTTACATTTACATTTACATATATATATATATATATATATATATATATATATATATATATATATATATATATATATATATATATATATATATATATAGACCCAATATCATAATTTGTATTTAAAACATATCAATTTGATTACAAACAAAAAATAGACAATATTAGATTTTTATTTTACTCCAAATATATTACATATTAGAAAACCTTACTAATTTAAAAAAACTATCATTTTAACTACACAAAACATGATAATACAATGGTAATTAATAAAAAAAAACTATAACATTCAACAAATAATACACATAGTCTAGCAACTACAATTGATAAAACAGTAAAAGCAAATGAAACTCAGTAAAAGTACAACTAACTATTACCACCACAAAAAATGCAACAGTAGGAAAAGCGTTGGATTGCACAGGGGTAACATTTACTATTCCTACTCTAGTCAGTGCAATAGTAGGCAAAGTGTTTGATTGCAGTAGAGTAAAATGTACTATTCCTACCCCAGTCAGTGCAATAGTAGGGAAAGCGTTGGATTGCGGAGGAGTTACACTTATTATTTCCACTTCAATCAGTGCAACAGTAGGGAAAGTATCGCAGAGGGGTAAAATGTACTATTCCCTCTCCAGTTAATGTACCAGTAGGGAAAGTGCTGGATTGCCGAGTGGTAAAAAATGAACTATTCCCACTCCAGTCAGTGCAACAGTATTGAATGCGTTGGATTGCGGAGGGACGAAATGTACTGTTCCCACTCCAATCAGTGCAACTGCAGGGAAAGTATGGGATTGAAGAGGGATAACATTTACTATTCCAACTACACACTATGCAAAATTACACACACAGTAGTTCACTTTAAAACACAATAAAACATGTTAACACATTATTAAATAACATTTTTTAAATATTTAATTAAAAAAAACATACATATATACAAATTACATATGTATTACAATCTTAAATACATATTATAAATGAATACAAATGTTATATTTATAATTACAATACCAAACTATATTCCCAAAATAATAAAAACACATAAATACAATATGTTCTAATAAACAATCAAAACACAATTAACACATAACAATAAATATATATATATTCACAGAAAAAACCATAGGTTTTAGGCCATATATAGTTAGGGATTTGCATTTACAAAACCTTATTTTACTCGCATAAAACCATTGAAATTCGCATATATAGTTAGATGCGCTAACTATATATCGCGCACCCGCAATCCACTGCTGATGATGTCACATATTACATCATTCATGACATGGTCAGTGACATCACTGATGACATCACTGATGACATCATCCAGTGACTGTATGTTTCTGTAAAGTTAAAATATGTCTTACATATTGAAGAATGAGTGGATGTATAAGTGTCTGGATGAAGGATTTAGTAGGTGCATGACTGACTGTATGAGAGAGTGATTAAATGTGTCTCACTGAGTGCATGGGTTAGTGACTAAACTATCTTAATTTGTGCATCATTATATCTGTTGTTCTATGAACTGCTGCATGTGTTGATCAGTAGCTATATGAGTAACTGTATGGGTTATTGATTGGTTGCCCAAGTATTTGTATGGAAGAGTGAGTGTGTGTGTGGGGGTGGCTGGGAGGTGTGTGACTCTGTGCATACATGTGTGAACAGTTTATTTACTAGATCTATGGGTTCAAAACTGCATGTGGAAACAGCTGTATGGGTGGTTGACTGTGTACGAGTGTATTGGTGAGTGAATGGATATCTCAGTGCTACATGTCAAAGTAAGTACATATGTAAAACACAGTACATGTGAAAGTTCACATATATAAATTACTGTGTATAAGAGCCAGTGAATGTGTGAGTGGCTGTATGGATCATTGTGAACTTGTATCAGGGATTGTATAAAAGAGTAAATATGTGTTAGTATATGTTTGAATAAGTAAGGTGTGTATAACTGTATAGTTGAGGATATGGAGGTGTGATTGATTCAGTGCATGACTGACTAGGTGTGTGAGTAACTCCATGGATGAGTGACTGTCTGTGAGTGTCTGTTTACTCTGAGTGTATCTAAGGTTATATTAGAGTCTGAAGAGGTTGATCGTATTATCACATGATTGATGTCATCAGTGATGTTGTCAGTGATGTCATTTGAGTTGTCATCAGTGATGTCATTTGAGTTGTCATCAGTGATGTCATCAGTGATGTCACTGACCATGTCATGAATGATGTAATATGTGACATCATCAGCAGTGGATTGCGGGTGCGCGATATATAGTTAGCGCATCTAACTATACATGCGAATTTCAATGGTTTTATGCGAGTAAAATAAGGTTTTATAAATGCAAATCCCTAACTATATATGGCCTAAAACCTATGGTTTTTTCTGTGAATTTCAATGGTTTTTTAATACCAAATATCAAATGCTGTCAAATGTCAAGTACATGATAGGTAAAAACATTTTCGTGTTTATGCACGCTGATGTACTTTGAACGCTGCCCCCCCACCCCCCCCTCTTTTCTCTTAGCAGTACTCTCTCTTTGCAGATAGTGAAGGGTAGTTAACGCAGGCCTTTGCCCCCGTTGTAATCCGTCATGCCTGCTTCTCTCTCTATTTGATTGATTGCTATCCAAGCATTTACTGTTTTAGAATTGGTTCTCTTTGGTTCATTCTGTATTTACAAACAAGCACAGAGTCGCAATACTCTGTTTAGTCTTTGCAGATAGTGAAAAATAGTTTAAAAAAACAAAAGGAATCGAGCAAAATCAGTAGGCCACTAATGGGATCTGTTTTTGACCTCGCTAAAATAGAAACATTAAGAACAACCCCTCATGAGAAATACGAAACTAGTAAGATGAACTTAGCTCCACACCATGATGGCTGCAAGACAGCTCGACTCCGCCGCCCACCCCACCCCACCCAAAATAACGACAAACCCTATGCAAATATTATAAATATATACAACACACCAGCAAAGTAACAGGGTAAAACGTTTTATTAAATAACTATATACATGACAGCCTGCTGCAACATCGATCCAAATGCCTTTTGGTGACTCTTCCATTGTGAACATTGTCCCACAATCCGTTTGACCTGAAACGATTACACAAATAAAACATTTGTGAGTTTTAAATTTTCGGAGAAGTATAATTCACCAATAGTTTTCTCTGTAGATCTTTTTCCATTAACAATCCCAGTTCCATCACCCGCCCAGGATATCACTACTGTTAGTTGTCATTGTTGCTTCTGTTTTAATAAAACATGTTTTAAGGTGTTTACTGTTTTTGTTGCGATGTATGTATTTATAAGTTATTAAAGTGTTATAATCCTACTATTTTTTTTATCGATTATTGCTGTTTGAGATATTCCCTGTCTACAAACAGAGAAGAATAGAAATATTCTGTCTCCTTTTGCAGATAGTGAAGGATAGGTAATGCAGACTTTTGTCCCCCGTTGTAATCCGTCATGCCTGATTGATTGATTGGCTGGAAATTTATTGTTCAAGGAATAGTTCTTTCGAGGTACTCTCTGTTTGCAAATAACGTGGAATAGAAATATTCTGTCTAGTCTTTGCAAGTAGTGAAGGGTGGGTAATGCGGACCTTTGTCCCCCGTTGTAATCTGTCATGCCCATCTACTCCCCACTGTTTGAGAAACTACTTCCACCCGGACCATTTATTAGAGTTACATCATCTGACTCAACCGGAGAGAACCCCTAATAAAGAAGACATATGTAAAATACGAAGTAATCCCTGTATCCTGTTAAACAGAAACTTTAACATGAAACACACTTGAAAAGGAAAGGAAAGAAATCGAACAAAATCAGTAGGCCTCTGATGAGTTTTTGACATCGCTAGAAATAAGAAACATGAAAATGGTGAAAGAAGCCAAGCTTGACGTTACGGCAGCCACAAGGTAGCTAGGCTCCGCCCCCCCACTGCTCCAAGCATGTCTGTCCCACCGCCCGCCACGCCCAATAACGGTAACATGAAATAAACACAAATCAGCAGATACCTACCCCCATTCCGGAAACTCCCGAAGTGCAACAGGTTCACGGCTACGCCCATCTGGAAGACGAGGCCTTCGGCACGTGTAGGGCGAGTCCTGCTGGCAGCCTTCGGCCGGGGAGGTCATCGCGTAAGGTGGGCCAGGAGAGGAGCCGAGGCCGACGGGATCCCTCTTCTTTTTTCAATAATGGCTGCGACAACACTGGGGGGGATGTCTTGCACATGCCACGGACCCCCCCCTCGTATCTCCTGGTCTGGCCCCGGCTTGATATGAGCTCCCCGTTCGGGCCTGAAGCGGCGCCCTGCAGGCCACGGGGGGGATGTCTTGCCTCTGCCTCCGACCCCCCCCCTCTTATCGCCTGGTCCGGACATTCTCAGATATCAATGCCAGGTGTCGGCGTGGGGTGCGCTGGGAGGGAGAGGTGGCGCGAATGAGCCTCTCCCACCCCCCCCAGGTGGGGGCCCCTCAGCTGCACCCCCAACGCTCCACTCGCCCAACAAAAGGGTTCGTCCACTCTTGCGATACAGCGACGCTCCACTCGCCCAACAAAAGGGTTCGTCCACTCTTGCGATGCAGCGACGCTGCACTCACCCAACAAAAGGGTTCCTCCACTCTTGCGATGCAGCGACGCTGCACTCACCCGACAAAAGGGTTCCTCCACTCTTGCGGTGCAACGGCGCTTCTGAGTTCAACTAGAAAATGAGTCCTGCTTCCAGAAACGTTCTCCTCAACTTTGAAGATTCTATAAGAGCCACGGGGGCCCCCGACCCCGATGGGGAATGACTGCCATGATCACCCACGGAACGACCACGACGTAGCCGCGGGACGTCGGCGCGCTCATGCCGGCGCCGGCCTCAGTCTTGAAATCACCAAAATCCTGCAAGACTACCAACTTGATCAGTTCCGGTGGGACACCAGTATGACCCGGTAGGAGAGATTTTTGCCTCCCACCCCTCTTTGACTGATGGTTCATGTCGCCAGTCCCCTCTACTACCCTTCAACGCAAACTTTTGGACTGCCGAAAGAGGTCCCGGTCCAACCACGAGTTGGTGGAGAAATTTTGACTATACTTGGACCTTCCAGACCTCACCCAAAATGGCGCCGGTACAAATGAGACTACTGTGCCCCGATTGCTCAGCCTTGATATCATGAGATATGTATGCAGTTTTTAGCACATGAATTGATATGGGATAAGACTGATTATATGTTCGGACAATTAATTGATCCGGAATGGGCATTGATTATACGTTCGAACAATGAATTGACATGGGACTTGTACTGATTACACATTCGGACAATGAATTGATATTAAGTTCTAATGCATCATTGATTACTGTATTTATTGAAGGTTAGAATTGTCGACACTTTTGGTACTTGCTCACAATGAATTATCAATATGATTTTGTTGCACTTGTCGCACTTTTTACTGATTATATGTTCGGACAATGAATTGATCCGGGATGGGTATTGAAGTTCGAACAATGAATTGACATGGGACAGGTACTGATTACACGTTCGGAAAATGAATTGATATTAAGTTCTAATGCATCATTGATTACTGTATTTATTGAAGTAATACTGATCTCTCCGCATGAAATTAATTTTCCACATGCTACACAAGTCAATCTCATCTGCCCAAAGTTCTTTTGCAGATTTGGGATAGTTTCCCTTGCCTCTGACTCACTTATTGCTAAGCCATTGGTGGATGTTTTTGCCGGTCGGGGGTTATCCCCCAAATCTCGAAATTGTGCTTTAGAATAATTAAGAGGGTGCCACCTCTCCATGTGCCGATGCATGGTATGATTACCATAGCGCTATTTTTTTTCGGTCCCTCTCGAGAGTTTTTTTTGTTGCAGATGAGGCAGGTAACAAACCTGGCTTTAACTTTCTTTTTATGAGAAGGAAAAGAAAAAAATTGCCAGATAAAATTCACTTTCACATGGGACGTTCTTGGCATTTCTTTTAGTTTTTTTAATGTACATGTTCATAAAACGATTACACAAATGAAACATTTGTGAGTTTTAAATTTCCGGAGAAGTATGATTTATCAATAGTTTTCTCTGTTGATGTTTTTCCATTAACAAACCCAGTTCCATCACCCGCCCAGGTTATCACTACTGTTCCCCATGTCATAAACCATTGTTGCTTCTGTTTTAATAAAAAATGTTTTAAGGTGTTTACTGTTTTTGTTGCGATGTATATATTTATAAGTTATTAAAGTGTTATTTTCCTTCTACTTTGTTGGAGTGCTATATATTTTTAATGTGACACATAATTGTGAAGACTTTGATGTACAAAAAGGCATCCCTGGAATCTTCCGCTTCAGGCTCGGACCCACACACCCTCACAGTGAGAATCCCCTCCCCAAGCACAATACAGGATGGTTATCAGATAGTAGGAACGCGTGTGGTGTGACGAATCTCATCGGGTGGGGACCTTGATCTACTGTAACTCCTTAGAACAGGGGTGATTCTCTACAGCTGGAGCCATAAACTACATCGGCAGGGCTAAGTGATAGACTGAGACCGGCCTGCACAATCAGACACAGAGGAAGAGGAGTGTCAGAGGGTGCGGTAGTGAATAGGGTGAAAGGAAGGTGTCGGGCGGGCACGGGGTGTGAGTCTCAGGGAAGAGCAGCGCAGATGGGGGGAGGTTTATGGCCCATGCATGAGAGAGAGAGCGGGGTGACCAGTGCGTGGGGGAGATGCTTGCGAGGGTGGGGAGCCGTGCTGAGAATCGACGGCGTGCAGAGAGTGGGTCTGGTCAAGGCATCTAAAATGGCTGCCGTGCACGACAAAATTGTGGCATTGGAAAAAAGGCAAGATGGCGCAGACAATGTTTATCAATAAAGATTAATTTATAACAATTATTTTTAACAAAATATTTAATCGCAGTGACAAAATGGCGGTCAACACTTCCTGATTTCCATCGAATCGAACGTTAACAGACGTCACTCAGCCAAAAAAAAAAAAACGCTCACGCACAGCCGCTGGAAGACATGTATCAACATATATGAGCCTCCTCAGCCACCCTCAGAAAACATAAGGGATCAGGATACGTCTCCCGTACCCCCTTATACCCTGTAATTTAATTAAACCGAAACACAAAATGGCGAATTCACGTTTCGCTACCAGTTTGCGGCCCAGTTCGCGGCCCGGGAAGCGCTTCTACCGTGAAAAATCAATTTTTTTTTATTTTCCCCACGGGACCCTTTAATAACCCCAACATCATGCCTAGGGGGTCAAGAGGGGTCTACCTTGCCCCCTTTCATTAAATTCCCCCTTCTTTTTTCTCCTCCTCTTGTCTCTCGATCCTACCGAGAGACAAGATGGCTGCCGCTCCGAACTGTTTAGAATGTTGACAGACACCGGAGAGCCAATCAGCTTCGCTTCGCAAAGCTCTGTGACGCGAAAAGTAGGCGAACTGGTGCGCTATCCAGGACGCTGTCACAGATATATACATTTTTTAAAACGTTAATTTCTCAAAATCCACTGGAGCACATATATTGAGACCCAGCAAAGGCACATCGGGCTAACAGTCCCTACAATTTTGCCAAGTTTCGTGCAAATCCATTCAGCCGTTCGAGCTAAAAGTGAGGCCAAACGCCCTATGGAAATTAACATGGGAAAAACGCGTTTTGGGACCCCCCTTTTTTCTCGGCCCCCCCTTGACGAAACCCCCCCAAATTTTCAGGGGCTGCTCAGAAACAAAATGTGCCATTTTCCTGAAAATTCCGTCCACAAACGCCAAAGTTATTAGACATAGAATTTTCAAAAGTCCCATAGGAAAAAAATCCTAACTATATATACCTACTGGCTATCGCCAGTAGGTAATATTTAAATATTTGTACATTT